>NW_028119396.1:0-33396 GCF_965119305.1 Pelophylax lessonae | reverse complement strand
GCCCGATCTCGTCTGATCTCGGAAGCTAAGCAGGGTCGGGCCTGGTTAGTACCTGGATGGGAGACCGCCTGGGAATACCAGGTGCTGTAGGCTTTTGCTTTTCCCTTGGCATTCTTTTTCTTTCTTTTTGGGATGTGCCATCTTGGCATGGCCAAGCTCAAAGGAGTCGAGGGTGGCATTGGTGATCGCCTACGGCCACATCACCCTGAACACGCCCGATCTCGTCTGATCTCGGAAGCTAAGCAGGGTCGGGCCTGGTTAGTACCTGGATGGGAGACCGCCTGGGAATACCAGGTGCTGTAGGCTTTTGCTTTTCCCTTGGCATTCTTTTTCTTTCTTTTTGGGAGGTGCCATCTTGGCATGGCCAAGCTCAAAGGAGTCGAGGGTGGCATTGGTGATCGCCTACGGCCACATCACCCTGAACACGCCCGATCTCGTCTGATCTCGGAAGCTAAGCAGGGTCGGGCCTGGTTAGTACCTGGATGGGAGACCGCCTGGGAATACCAGGTGCTGTAGGCTTTTGCTTTTCCCTTGGCATTCTTTTTCTTTCTTTTTGGGAGGTGCCATCTTGGCATGGCCAAGCTCAAAGGAGTCGAGGGTGGCATTGGTGATCGCCTACGGCCACATCACCCTGAACACGCCCGATCTCGTCTGATCTCGGAAGCTAAGCAGGGTCGGGCCTGGTTAGTACCTGGATGGGAGACCGCCTGGGAATACCAGGTGCTGTAGGCTTTTGCTTTTCCCTTGGCATTCTTTTTCTTTCTTTTTGGGAGGTGCCATCTTGGCATGGCCAAGCTCAAAGGAGTCGAGGGTGGCATTGGTGATCGCCTACGGCCACATCACCCTGAACACGCCCGATCTCGTCTGATCTCGGAAGCTAAGCAGGGTCGGGCCTGGTTAGTACCTGGATGGGAGACCGCCTGGGAATACCAGGTGCTGTAGGCTTTTGCTTTTCCCTTGGCATTCTTTTTCTTTCTTTTTGGGAGGTGCCATCTTGGCATGGCCAAGCTCAAAGGAGTCGAGGGTGGCATTGGTGATCGCCTACGGCCACATCACCCTGAACACGCCCGATCTCGTCTGATCTCGGAAGCTAAGCAGGGTCGGGCCTGGTTAGTACCTGGATGGGAGACCGCCTGGGAATACCAGGTGCTGTAGGCTTTTGCTTTTCCCTTGGCATTCTTTTTCTTTCTTTTTGGGAGGTGCCATCTTGGCATGGCCAAGCTCAAAGGAGTCGAGGGTGGCATTGGTGATCGCCTACGGCCACATCACCCTGAACACGCCCGATCTCGTCTGATCTCGGAAGCTAAGCAGGGTCGGGCCTGGTTAGTACCTGGATGGGAGACCGCCTGGGAATACCAGGTGCTGTAGGCTTTTGCTTTTCCCTTGGCATTCTTTTTCTTTCTTTTTGGGAGGTGCCATCTTGGCATGGCCAAGCTCAAAGGAGTCGAGGGTGGCATTGGTGATCGCCTACGGCCACATCACCCTGAACACGCCCGATCTCGTCTGATCTCGGAAGCTAAGCAGGGTCGGGCCTGGTTAGTACCTGGATGGGAGACCGCCTGGGAATACCAGGTGCTGTAGGCTTTTGCTTTTCCCTTGGCATTCTTTTTCTTTCTTTTTGGGAGGTGCCATCTTGGCATGGCCAAGCTCAAAGGAGTCGAGGGTGGCATTGGTGATCGCCTACGGCCACATCACCCTGAACACGCCCGATCTCGTCTGATCTCGGAAGCTAAGCAGGGTCGGGCCTGGTTAGTACCTGGATGGGAGACCGCCTGGGAATACCAGGTGCTGTAGGCTTTTGCTTTTCCCTTGGCATTCTTTTTCTTTCTTTTTGGGAGGTGCCATCTTGGCATGGCCAAGCTCAAAGGAGTCGAGGGTGGCATTGGTGATCGCCTACGGCCACATCACCCTGAACACGCCCGATCTCGTCTGATCTCGGAAGCTAAGCAGGGTCGGGCCTGGTTAGTACCTGGATGGGAGACCGCCTGGGAATACCAGGTGCTGTAGGCTTTTGCTTTTCCCTTGGCATTCTTTTTCTTTCTTTTTGGGAGGTGCCATCTTGGCATGGCCAAGCTCAAAGGAGTCGAGGGTGGCATTGGTGATCGCCTACGGCCACATCACCCTGAACACGCCCGATCTCGTCTGATCTCGGAAGCTAAGCAGGGTCGGGCCTGGTTAGTACCTGGATGGGAGACCGCCTGGGAATACCAGGTGCTGTAGGCTTTTGCTTTTCCCTTGGCATTCTTTTTCTTTCTTTTTGGGAGGTGCCATCTTGGCATGGCCAAGCTCAAAGGAGTCGAGGGTGGCATTGGTGATCGCCTACGGCCACATCACCCTGAACACGCCCGATCTCGTCTGATCTCGGAAGCTAAGCAGGGTCGGGCCTGGTTAGTACCTGGATGGGAGACCGCCTGGGAATACCAGGTGCTGTAGGCTTTTGCTTTTCCCTTGGCATTCTTTTTCTTTCTTTTTGGGAGGTGCCATCTTGGCATGGCCAAGCTCAAAGGAGTCGAGGGTGGCATTGGTGATCGCCTACGGCCACATCACCCTGAACACGCCCGATCTCGTCTGATCTCGGAAGCTAAGCAGGGTCGGGCCTGGTTAGTACCTGGATGGGAGACCGCCTGGGAATACCAGGTGCTGTAGGCTTTTGCTTTTCCCTTGGCATTCTTTTTCTTTCTTTTTGGGAGGTGCCATCTTGGCATGGCCAAGCTCAAAGGAGTCGAGGGTGGCATTGGTGATCGCCTACGGCCACATCACCCTGAACACGCCCGATCTCGTCTGATCTCGGAAGCTAAGCAGGGTCGGGCCTGGTTAGTACCTGGATGGGAGACCGCCTGGGAATACCAGGTGCTGTAGGCTTTTGCTTTTCCCTTGGCATTCTTTTTCTTTCTTTTTGGGAGGTGCCATCTTGGCATGGCCAAGCTCAAAGGAGTCGAGGGTGGCATTGGTGATCGCCTACGGCCACATCACCCTGAACACGCCCGATCTCGTCTGATCTCGGAAGCTAAGCAGGGTCGGGCCTGGTTAGTACCTGGATGGGAGACCGCCTGGGAATACCAGGTGCTGTAGGCTTTTGCTTTTCCCTTGGCATTCTTTTTCTTTCTTTTTGGGAGGTGCCATCTTGGCATGGCCAAGCTCAAAGGAGTCGAGGGTGGCATTGGTGATCGCCTACGGCCACATCACCCTGAACACGCCCGATCTCGTCTGATCTCGGAAGCTAAGCAGGGTCGGGCCTGGTTAGTACCTGGATGGGAGACCGCCTGGGAATACCAGGTGCTGTAGGCTTTTGCTTTTCCCTTGGCATTCTTTTTCTTTCTTTTTGGGAGGTGCCATCTTGGCATGGCCAAGCTCAAAGGAGTCGAGGGTGGCATTGGTGATCGCCTACGGCCACATCACCCTGAACACGCCCGATCTCGTCTGATCTCGGAAGCTAAGCAGGGTCGGGCCTGGTTAGTACCTGGATGGGAGACCGCCTGGGAATACCAGGTGCTGTAGGCTTTTGCTTTTCCCTTGGCATTCTTTTTCTTTCTTTTTGGGAGGTGCCATCTTGGCATGGCCAAGCTCAAAGGAGTCGAGGGTGGCATTGGTGATCGCCTACGGCCACATCACCCTGAACACGCCCGATCTCGTCTGATCTCGGAAGCTAAGCAGGGTCGGGCCTGGTTAGTACCTGGATGGGAGACCGCCTGGGAATACCAGGTGCTGTAGGCTTTTGCTTTTCCCTTGGCATTCTTTTTCTTTCTTTTTGGGAGGTGCCATCTTGGCATGGCCAAGCTCAAAGGAGTCGAGGGTGGCATTGGTGATCGCCTACGGCCACATCACCCTGAACACGCCCGATCTCGTCTGATCTCGGAAGCTAAGCAGGGTCGGGCCTGGTTAGTACCTGGATGGGAGACCGCCTGGGAATACCAGGTGCTGTAGGCTTTTGCTTTTCCCTTGGCATTCTTTTTCTTTCTTTTTGGGAGGTGCCATCTTGGCATGGCCAAGCTCAAAGGAGTCGAGGGTGGCATTGGTGATCGCCTACGGCCACATCACCCTGAACACGCCCGATCTCGTCTGATCTCGGAAGCTAAGCAGGGTCGGGCCTGGTTAGTACCTGGATGGGAGACCGCCTGGGAATACCAGGTGCTGTAGGCTTTTGCTTTTCCCTTGGCATTCTTTTTCTTTCTTTTTGGGAGGTGCCATCTTGGCATGGCCAAGCTCAAAGGAGTCGAGGGTGGCATTGGTGATCGCCTACGGCCACATCACCCTGAACACGCCCGATCTCGTCTGATCTCGGAAGCTAAGCAGGGTCGGGCCTGGTTAGTACCTGGATGGGAGACCGCCTGGGAATACCAGGTGCTGTAGGCTTTTGCTTTTCCCTTGGCATTCTTTTTCTTTCTTTTTGGGAGGTGCCATCTTGGCATGGCCAAGCTCAAAGGAGTCGAGGGTGGCATTGGTGATCGCCTACGGCCACATCACCCTGAACACGCCCGATCTCGTCTGATCTCGGAAGCTAAGCAGGGTCGGGCCTGGTTAGTACCTGGATGGGAGACCGCCTGGGAATACCAGGTGCTGTAGGCTTTTGCTTTTCCCTTGGCATTCTTTTTCTTTCTTTTTGGGAGGTGCCATCTTGGCATGGCCAAGCTCAAAGGAGTCGAGGGTGGCATTGGTGATCGCCTACGGCCACATCACCCTGAACACGCCCGATCTCGTCTGATCTCGGAAGCTAAGCAGGGTCGGGCCTGGTTAGTACCTGGATGGGAGACCGCCTGGGAATACCAGGTGCTGTAGGCTTTTGCTTTTCCCTTGGCATTCTTTTTCTTTCTTTTTGGGAGGTGCCATCTTGGCATGGCCAAGCTCAAAGGAGTCGAGGGTGGCATTGGTGATCGCCTACGGCCACATCACCCTGAACACGCCCGATCTCGTCTGATCTCGGAAGCTAAGCAGGGTCGGGCCTGGTTAGTACCTGGATGGGAGACCGCCTGGGAATACCAGGTGCTGTAGGCTTTTGCTTTTCCCTTGGCATTCTTTTTCTTTCTTTTTGGGAGGTGCCATCTTGGCATGGCCAAGCTCAAAGGAGTCGAGGGTGGCATTGGTGATCGCCTACGGCCACATCACCCTGAACACGCCCGATCTCGTCTGATCTCGGAAGCTAAGCAGGGTCGGGCCTGGTTAGTACCTGGATGGGAGACCGCCTGGGAATACCAGGTGCTGTAGGCTTTTGCTTTTCCCTTGGCATTCTTTTTCTTTCTTTTTGGGAGGTGCCATCTTGGCATGGCCAAGCTCAAAGGAGTCGAGGGTGGCATTGGTGATCGCCTACGGCCACATCACCCTGAACACGCCCGATCTCGTCTGATCTCGGAAGCTAAGCAGGGTCGGGCCTGGTTAGTACCTGGATGGGAGACCGCCTGGGAATACCAGGTGCTGTAGGCTTTTGCTTTTCCCTTGGCATTCTTTTTCTTTCTTTTTGGGAGGTGCCATCTTGGCATGGCCAAGCTCAAAGGAGTCGAGGGTGGCATTGGTGATCGCCTACGGCCACATCACCCTGAACACGCCCGATCTCGTCTGATCTCGGAAGCTAAGCAGGGTCGGGCCTGGTTAGTACCTGGATGGGAGACCGCCTGGGAATACCAGGTGCTGTAGGCTTTTGCTTTTCCCTTGGCATTCTTTTTCTTTCTTTTTGGGAGGTGCCATCTTGGCATGGCCAAGCTCAAAGGAGTCGAGGGTGGCATTGGTGATCGCCTACGGCCACATCACCCTGAACACGCCCGATCTCGTCTGATCTCGGAAGCTAAGCAGGGTCGGGCCTGGTTAGTACCTGGATGGGAGACCGCCTGGGAATACCAGGTGCTGTAGGCTTTTGCTTTTCCCTTGGCATTCTTTTTCTTTCTTTTTGGGAGGTGCCATCTTGGCATGGCCAAGCTCAAAGGAGTCGAGGGTGGCATTGGTGATCGCCTACGGCCACATCACCCTGAACACGCCCGATCTCGTCTGATCTCGGAAGCTAAGCAGGGTCGGGCCTGGTTAGTACCTGGATGGGAGACCGCCTGGGAATACCAGGTGCTGTAGGCTTTTGCTTTTCCCTTGGCATTCTTTTTCTTTCTTTTTGGGAGGTGCCATCTTGGCATGGCCAAGCTCAAAGGAGTCGAGGGTGGCATTGGTGATCGCCTACGGCCACATCACCCTGAACACGCCCGATCTCGTCTGATCTCGGAAGCTAAGCAGGGTCGGGCCTGGTTAGTACCTGGATGGGAGACCGCCTGGGAATACCAGGTGCTGTAGGCTTTTGCTTTTCCCTTGGCATTCTTTTTCTTTCTTTTTGGGAGGTGCCATCTTGGCATGGCCAAGCTCAAAGGAGTCGAGGGTGGCATTGGTGATCGCCTACGGCCACATCACCCTGAACACGCCCGATCTCGTCTGATCTCGGAAGCTAAGCAGGGTCGGGCCTGGTTAGTACCTGGATGGGAGACCGCCTGGGAATACCAGGTGCTGTAGGCTTTTGCTTTTCCCTTGGCATTCTTTTTCTTTCTTTTTGGGAGGTGCCATCTTGGCATGGCCAAGCTCAAAGGAGTCGAGGGTGGCATTGGTGATCGCCTACGGCCACATCACCCTGAACACGCCCGATCTCGTCTGATCTCGGAAGCTAAGCAGGGTCGGGCCTGGTTAGTACCTGGATGGGAGACCGCCTGGGAATACCAGGTGCTGTAGGCTTTTGCTTTTCCCTTGGCATTCTTTTTCTTTCTTTTTGGGAGGTGCCATCTTGGCATGGCCAAGCTCAAAGGAGTCGAGGGTGGCATTGGTGATCGCCTACGGCCACATCACCCTGAACACGCCCGATCTCGTCTGATCTCGGAAGCTAAGCAGGGTCGGGCCTGGTTAGTACCTGGATGGGAGACCGCCTGGGAATACCAGGTGCTGTAGGCTTTTGCTTTTCCCTTGGCATTCTTTTTCTTTCTTTTTGGGAGGTGCCATCTTGGCATGGCCAAGCTCAAAGGAGTCGAGGGTGGCATTGGTGATCGCCTACGGCCACATCACCCTGAACACGCCCGATCTCGTCTGATCTCGGAAGCTAAGCAGGGTCGGGCCTGGTTAGTACCTGGATGGGAGACCGCCTGGGAATACCAGGTGCTGTAGGCTTTTGCTTTTCCCTTGGCATTCTTTTTCTTTCTTTTTGGGAGGTGCCATCTTGGCATGGCCAAGCTCAAAGGAGTCGAGGGTGGCATTGGTGATCGCCTACGGCCACATCACCCTGAACACGCCCGATCTCGTCTGATCTCGGAAGCTAAGCAGGGTCGGGCCTGGTTAGTACCTGGATGGGAGACCGCCTGGGAATACCAGGTGCTGTAGGCTTTTGCTTTTCCCTTGGCATTCTTTTTCTTTCTTTTTGGGAGGTGCCATCTTGGCATGGCCAAGCTCAAAGGAGTCGAGGGTGGCATTGGTGATCGCCTACGGCCACATCACCCTGAACACGCCCGATCTCGTCTGATCTCGGAAGCTAAGCAGGGTCGGGCCTGGTTAGTACCTGGATGGGAGACCGCCTGGGAATACCAGGTGCTGTAGGCTTTTGCTTTTCCCTTGGCATTCTTTTTCTTTCTTTTTGGGAGGTGCCATCTTGGCATGGCCAAGCTCAAAGGAGTCGAGGGTGGCATTGGTGATCGCCTACGGCCACATCACCCTGAACACGCCCGATCTCGTCTGATCTCGGAAGCTAAGCAGGGTCGGGCCTGGTTAGTACCTGGATGGGAGACCGCCTGGGAATACCAGGTGCTGTAGGCTTTTGCTTTTCCCTTGGCATTCTTTTTCTTTCTTTTTGGGAGGTGCCATCTTGGCATGGCCAAGCTCAAAGGAGTCGAGGGTGGCATTGGTGATCGCCTACGGCCACATCACCCTGAACACGCCCGATCTCGTCTGATCTCGGAAGCTAAGCAGGGTCGGGCCTGGTTAGTACCTGGATGGGAGACCGCCTGGGAATACCAGGTGCTGTAGGCTTTTGCTTTTCCCTTGGCATTCTTTTTCTTTCTTTTTGGGAGGTGCCATCTTGGCATGGCCAAGCTCAAAGGAGTCGAGGGTGGCATTGGTGATCGCCTACGGCCACATCACCCTGAACACGCCCGATCTCGTCTGATCTCGGAAGCTAAGCAGGGTCGGGCCCGGTTAGTACCTGGATGGGAGACCGCCTGGGAATACCAGGTGCTGTAGGCTTTTGCTTTTCCCTTGGCATTCTTTTTCTTTCTTTTTGGGAGGTGCCATCTTGGCATGGCCAAGCTCAAAGGAGTCGAGGGTGGCATTGGTGATCGCCTACGGCCACATCACCCTGAACACGCCCGATCTCGTCTGATCTCGGAAGCTAAGCAGGGTCGGGCCCGGTTAGTACCTGGATGGGAGACCGCCTGGGAATACCAGGTGCTGTAGGCTTTTGCTTTTCCCTTGGCATTCTTTTTCTTTCTTTTTGGGAGGTGCCATCTTGGCATGGCCAAGCTCAAAGGAGTCGAGGGTGGCATTGGTGATCGCCTACGGCCACATCACCCTGAACACGCCCGATCTCGTCTGATCTCGGAAGCTAAGCAGGGTCGGGCCTGGTTAGTACCTGGATGGGAGACCGCCTGGGAATACCAGGTGCTGTAGGCTTTTGCTTTTCCCTTGGCATTCTTTTTCTTTCTTTTTGGGAGGTGCCATCTTGGCATGGCCAAGCTCAAAGGAGTCGAGGGTGGCATTGGTGATCGCCTACGGCCACATCACCCTGAACACGCCCGATCTCGTCTGATCTCGGAAGCTAAGCAGGGTCGGGCCTGGTTAGTACCTGGATGGGAGACCGCCTGGGAATACCAGGTGCTGTAGGCTTTTGCTTTTCCCTTGGCATTCTTTTTCTTTCTTTTTGGGAGGTGCCATCTTGGCATGGCCAAGCTCAAAGGAGTCGAGGGTGGCATTGGTGATCGCCTACGGCCACATCACCCTGAACACGCCCGATCTCGTCTGATCTCGGAAGCTAAGCAGGGTCGGGCCTGGTTAGTACCTGGATGGGAGACCGCCTGGGAATACCAGGTGCTGGGCTTTTGCTTTTCCCTTGGCATTCTTTTTCTTTCTTTTTGGGAGGTGCCATCTTGGCATGGCCAAGCTCAAAGGAGTCGAGGGTGGCATTGGTGATCGCCTACGGCCACATCACCCTGAACACGCCCGATCTCGTCTGATCTCGGAAGCTAAGCAGGGTCGGGCCTGGTTAGTACCTGGATGGGAGACCGCCTGGGAATACCAGGTGCTGTAGGCTTTTGCTTTTCCCTTGGCATTCTTTTTCTTTCTTTTTGGGAGGTGCCATCTTGGCATGGCCAAGCTCAAAGGAGTCGAGGGTGGCATTGGTGATCGCCTACGGCCACATCACCCTGAACACGCCCGATCTCGTCTGATCTCGGAAGCTAAGCAGGGTCGGGCCTGGTTAGTACCTGGATGGGAGACCGCCTGGGAATACCAGGTGCTGTAGGCTTTTGCTTTTCCCTTGGCATTCTTTTTCTTTCTTTTTGGGAGGTGCCATCTTGGCATGGCCAAGCTCAAAGGAGTCGAGGGTGGCATTGGTGATCGCCTACGGCCACATCACCCTGAACACGCCCGATCTCGTCTGATCTCGGAAGCTAAGCAGGGTCGGGCCTGGTTAGTACCTGGATGGGAGACCGCCTGGGAATACCAGGTGCTGTAGGCTTTTGCTTTTCCCTTGGCATTCTTTTTCTTTCTTTTTGGGAGGTGCCATCTTGGCATGGCCAAGCTCAAAGGAGTCGAGGGTGGCATTGGTGATCGCCTACGGCCACATCACCCTGAACACGCCCGATCTCGTCTGATCTCGGAAGCTAAGCAGGGTCGGGCCTGGTTAGTACCTGGATGGGAGACCGCCTGGGAATACCAGGTGCTGTAGGCTTTTGCTTTTCCCTTGGCATTCTTTTTCTTTCTTTTTGGGAGGTGCCATCTTGGCATGGCCAAGCTCAAAGGAGTCGAGGGTGGCATTGGTGATCGCCTACGGCCACATCACCCTGAACACGCCCGATCTCGTCTGATCTCGGAAGCTAAGCAGGGTCGGGCCTGGTTAGTACCTGGATGGGAGACCGCCTGGGAATACCAGGTGCTGTAGGCTTTTGCTTTTCCCTTGGCATTCTTTTTCTTTCTTTTTGGGAGGTGCCATCTTGGCATGGCCAAGCTCAAAGGAGTCGAGGGTGGCATTGGTGATCGCCTACGGCCACATCACCCTGAACACGCCCGATCTCGTCTGATCTCGGAAGCTAAGCAGGGTCGGGCCTGGTTAGTACCTGGATGGGAGACCGCCTGGGAATACCAGGTGCTGTAGGCTTTTGCTTTTCCCTTGGCATTCTTTTTCTTTCTTTTTGGGAGGTGCCATCTTGGCATGGCCAAGCTCAAAGGAGTCGAGGGTGGCATTGGTGATCGCCTACGGCCACATCACCCTGAACACGCCCGATCTCGTCTGATCTCGGAAGCTAAGCAGGGTCGGGCCTGGTTAGTACCTGGATGGGAGACCGCCTGGGAATACCAGGTGCTGTAGGCTTTTGCTTTTCCCTTGGCATTCTTTTTCTTTCTTTTTGGGAGGTGCCATCTTGGCATGGCCAAGCTCAAAGGAGTCGAGGGTGGCATTGGTGATCGCCTACGGCCACATCACCCTGAACACGCCCGATCTCGTCTGATCTCGGAAGCTAAGCAGGGTCGGGCCTGGTTAGTACCTGGATGGGAGACCGCCTGGGAATACCAGGTGCTGTAGGCTTTTGCTTTTCCCTTGGCATTCTTTTTCTTTCTTTTTGGGAGGTGCCATCTTGGCATGGCCAAGCTCAAAGGAGTCGAGGGTGGCATTGGTGATCGCCTACGGCCACATCACCCTGAACACGCCCGATCTCGTCTGATCTCGGAAGCTAAGCAGGGTCGGGCCTGGTTAGTACCTGGATGGGAGACCGCCTGGGAATACCAGGTGCTGTAGGCTTTTGCTTTTCCCTTGGCATTCTTTTTCTTTCTTTTTGGGAGGTGCCATCTTGGCATGGCCAAGCTCAAAGGAGTCGAGGGTGGCATTGGTGATCGCCTACGGCCACATCACCCTGAACACGCCCGATCTCGTCTGATCTCGGAAGCTAAGCAGGGTCGGGCCTGGTTAGTACCTGGATGGGAGACCGCCTGGGAATACCAGGTGCTGTAGGCTTTTGCTTTTCCCTTGGCATTCTTTTTCTTTCTTTTTGGGAGGTGCCATCTTGGCATGGCCAAGCTCAAAGGAGTCGAGGGTGGCATTGGTGATCGCCTACGGCCACATCACCCTGAACACGCCCGATCTCGTCTGATCTCGGAAGCTAAGCAGGGTCGGGCCTGGTTAGTACCTGGATGGGAGACCGCCTGGGAATACCAGGTGCTGTAGGCTTTTGCTTTTCCCTTGGCATTCTTTTTCTTTCTTTTTGGGAGGTGCCATCTTGGCATGGCCAAGCTCAAAGGAGTCGAGGGTGGCATTGGTGATCGCCTACGGCCACATCACCCTGAACACGCCCGATCTCGTCTGATCTCGGAAGCTAAGCAGGGTCGGGCCTGGTTAGTACCTGGATGGGAGACCGCCTGGGAATACCAGGTGCTGTAGGCTTTTGCTTTTCCCTTGGCATTCTTTTTCTTTCTTTTTGGGAGGTGCCATCTTGGCATGGCCAAGCTCAAAGGAGTCGAGGGTGGCATTGGTGATCGCCTACGGCCACATCACCCTGAACACGCCCGATCTCGTCTGATCTCGGAAGCTAAGCAGGGTCGGGCCTGGTTAGTACCTGGATGGGAGACCGCCTGGGAATACCAGGTGCTGTAGGCTTTTGCTTTTCCCTTGGCATTCTTTTTCTTTCTTTTTGGGAGGTGCCATCTTGGCATGGCCAAGCTCAAAGGAGTCGAGGGTGGCATTGGTGATCGCCTACGGCCACATCACCCTGAACACGCCCGATCTCGTCTGATCTCGGAAGCTAAGCAGGGTCGGGCCTGGTTAGTACCTGGATGGGAGACCGCCTGGGAATACCAGGTGCTGTAGGCTTTTGCTTTTCCCTTGGCATTCTTTTTCTTTCTTTTTGGGAGGTGCCATCTTGGCATGGCCAAGCTCAAAGGAGTCGAGGGTGGCATTGGTGATCGCCTACGGCCACATCACCCTGAACACGCCCGATCTCGTCTGATCTCGGAAGCTAAGCAGGGTCGGGCCTGGTTAGTACCTGGATGGGAGACCGCCTGGGAATACCAGGTGCTGTAGGCTTTTGCTTTTCCCTTGGCATTCTTTTTCTTTCTTTTTGGGAGGTGCCATCTTGGCATGGCCAAGCTCAAAGGAGTCGAGGGTGGCATTGGTGATCGCCTACGGCCACATCACCCTGAACACGCCCGATCTCGTCTGATCTCGGAAGCTAAGCAGGGTCGGGCCTGGTTAGTACCTGGATGGGAGACCGCCTGGGAATACCAGGTGCTGTAGGCTTTTGCTTTTCCCTTGGCATTCTTTTTCTTTCTTTTTGGGAGGTGCCATCTTGGCATGGCCAAGCTCAAAGGAGTCGAGGGTGGCATTGGTGATCGCCTACGGCCACATCACCCTGAACACGCCCGATCTCGTCTGATCTCGGAAGCTAAGCAGGGTCGGGCCTGGTTAGTACCTGGATGGGAGACCGCCTGGGAATACCAGGTGCTGTAGGCTTTTGCTTTTCCCTTGGCATTCTTTTTCTTTCTTTTTGGGAGGTGCCATCTTGGCATGGCCAAGCTCAAAGGAGTCGAGGGTGGCATTGGTGATCGCCTACGGCCACATCACCCTGAACACGCCCGATCTCGTCTGATCTCGGAAGCTAAGCAGGGTCGGGCCTGGTTAGTACCTGGATGGGAGACCGCCTGGGAATACCAGGTGCTGTAGGCTTTTGCTTTTCCCTTGGCATTCTTTTTCTTTCTTTTTGGGAGGTGCCATCTTGGCATGGCCAAGCTCAAAGGAGTCGAGGGTGGCATTGGTGATCGCCTACGGCCACATCACCCTGAACACGCCCGATCTCGTCTGATCTCGGAAGCTAAGCAGGGTCGGGCCTGGTTAGTACCTGGATGGGAGACCGCCTGGGAATACCAGGTGCTGTAGGCTTTTGCTTTTCCCTTGGCATTCTTTTTCTTTCTTTTTGGGAGGTGCCATCTTGGCATGGCCAAGCTCAAAGGAGTCGAGGGTGGCATTGGTGATCGCCTACGGCCACATCACCCTGAACACGCCCGATCTCGTCTGATCTCGGAAGCTAAGCAGGGTCGGGCCTGGTTAGTACCTGGATGGGAGACCGCCTGGGAATACCAGGTGCTGTAGGCTTTTGCTTTTCCCTTGGCATTCTTTTTCTTTCTTTTTGGGAGGTGCCATCTTGGCATGGCCAAGCTCAAAGGAGTCGAGGGTGGCATTGGTGATCGCCTACGGCCACATCACCCTGAACACGCCCGATCTCGTCTGATCTCGGAAGCTAAGCAGGGTCGGGCCTGGTTAGTACCTGGATGGGAGACCGCCTGGGAATACCAGGTGCTGTAGGCTTTTGCTTTTCCCTTGGCATTCTTTTTCTTTCTTTTTGGGAGGTGCCATCTTGGCATGGCCAAGCTCAAAGGAGTCGAGGGTGGCATTGGTGATCGCCTACGGCCACATCACCCTGAACACGCCCGATCTCGTCTGATCTCGGAAGCTAAGCAGGGTCGGGCCTGGTTAGTACCTGGATGGGAGACCGCCTGGGAATACCAGGTGCTGTAGGCTTTTGCTTTTCCCTTGGCATTCTTTTTCTTTCTTTTTGGGAGGTGCCATCTTGGCATGGCCAAGCTCAAAGGAGTCGAGGGTGGCATTGGTGATCGCCTACGGCCACATCACCCTGAACACGCCCGATCTCGTCTGATCTCGGAAGCTAAGCAGGGTCGGGCCTGGTTAGTACCTGGATGGGAGACCGCCTGGGAATACCAGGTGCTGTAGGCTTTTGCTTTTCCCTTGGCATTCTTTTTCTTTCTTTTTGGGAGGTGCCATCTTGGCATGGCCAAGCTCAAAGGAGTCGAGGGTGGCATTGGTGATCGCCTACGGCCACATCACCCTGAACACGCCCGATCTCGTCTGATCTCGGAAGCTAAGCAGGGTCGGGCCTGGTTAGTACCTGGATGGGAGACCGCCTGGGAATACCAGGTGCTGTAGGCTTTTGCTTTTCCCTTGGCATTCTTTTTCTTTCTTTTTGGGAGGTGCCATCTTGGCATGGCCAAGCTCAAAGGAGTCGAGGGTGGCATTGGTGATCGCCTACGGCCACATCACCCTGAACACGCCCGATCTCGTCTGATCTCGGAAGCTAAGCAGGGTCGGGCCTGGTTAGTACCTGGATGGGAGACCGCCTGGGAATACCAGGTGCTGTAGGCTTTTGCTTTTCCCTTGGCATTCTTTTTCTTTCTTTTTGGGAGGTGCCATCTTGGCATGGCCAAGCTCAAAGGAGTCGAGGGTGGCATTGGTGATCGCCTACGGCCACATCACCCTGAACACGCCCGATCTCGTCTGATCTCGGAAGCTAAGCAGGGTCGGGCCTGGTTAGTACCTGGATGGGAGACCGCCTGGGAATACCAGGTGCTGTAGGCTTTTGCTTTTCCCTTGGCATTCTTTTTCTTTCTTTTTGGGAGGTGCCATCTTGGCATGGCCAAGCTCAAAGGAGTCGAGGGTGGCATTGGTGATCGCCTACGGCCACATCACCCTGAACACGCCCGATCTCGTCTGATCTCGGAAGCTAAGCAGGGTCGGGCCTGGTTAGTACCTGGATGGGAGACCGCCTGGGAATACCAGGTGCTGTAGGCTTTTGCTTTTCCCTTGGCATTCTTTTTCTTTCTTTTTGGGAGGTGCCATCTTGGCATGGCCAAGCTCAAAGGAGTCGAGGGTGGCATTGGTGATCGCCTACGGCCACATCACCCTGAACACGCCCGATCTCGTCTGATCTCGGAAGCTAAGCAGGGTCGGGCCTGGTTAGTACCTGGATGGGAGACCGCCTGGGAATACCAGGTGCTGTAGGCTTTTGCTTTTCCCTTGGCATTCTTTTTCTTTCTTTTTGGGAGGTGCCATCTTGGCATGGCCAAGCTCAAAGGAGTCGAGGGTGGCATTGGTGATCGCCTACGGCCACATCACCCTGAACACGCCCGATCTCGTCTGATCTCGGAAGCTAAGCAGGGTCGGGCCTGGTTAGTACCTGGATGGGAGACCGCCTGGGAATACCAGGTGCTGTAGGCTTTTGCTTTTCCCTTGGCATTCTTTTTCTTTCTTTTTGGGAGGTGCCATCTTGGCATGGCCAAGCTCAAAGGAGTCGAGGGTGGCATTGGTGATCGCCTACGGCCACATCACCCTGAACACGCCCGATCTCGTCTGATCTCGGAAGCTAAGCAGGGTCGGGCCTGGTTAGTACCTGGATGGGAGACCGCCTGGGAATACCAGGTGCTGTAGGCTTTTGCTTTTCCCTTGGCATTCTTTTTCTTTCTTTTTGGGAGGTGCCATCTTGGCATGGCCAAGCTCAAAGGAGTCGAGGGTGGCATTGGTGATCGCCTACGGCCACATCACCCTGAACACGCCCGATCTCGTCTGATCTCGGAAGCTAAGCAGGGTCGGGCCTGGTTAGTACCTGGATGGGAGACCGCCTGGGAATACCAGGTGCTGTAGGCTTTTGCTTTTCCCTTGGCATTCTTTTTCTTTCTTTTTGGGAGGTGCCATCTTGGCATGGCCAAGCTCAAAGGAGTCGAGGGTGGCATTGGTGATCGCCTACGGCCACATCACCCTGAACACGCCCGATCTCGTCTGATCTCGGAAGCTAAGCAGGGTCGGGCCTGGTTAGTACCTGGATGGGAGACCGCCTGGGAATACCAGGTGCTGTAGGCTTTTGCTTTTCCCTTGGCATTCTTTTTCTTTCTTTTTGGGAGGTGCCATCTTGGCATGGCCAAGCTCAAAGGAGTCGAGGGTGGCATTGGTGATCGCCTACGGCCACATCACCCTGAACACGCCCGATCTCGTCTGATCTCGGAAGCTAAGCAGGGTCGGGCCTGGTTAGTACCTGGATGGGAGACCGCCTGGGAATACCAGGTGCTGTAGGCTTTTGCTTTTCCCTTGGCATTCTTTTTCTTTCTTTTTGGGAGGTGCCATCTTGGCATGGCCAAGCTCAAAGGAGTCGAGGGTGGCATTGGTGATCGCCTACGGCCACATCACCCTGAACACGCCCGATCTCGTCTGATCTCGGAAGCTAAGCAGGGTCGGGCCTGGTTAGTACCTGGATGGGAGACCGCCTGGGAATACCAGGTGCTGTAGGCTTTTGCTTTTCCCTTGGCATTCTTTTTCTTTCTTTTTGGGAGGTGCCATCTTGGCATGGCCAAGCTCAAAGGAGTCGAGGGTGGCATTGGTGATCGCCTACGGCCACATCACCCTGAACACGCCCGATCTCGTCTGATCTCGGAAGCTAAGCAGGGTCGGGCCTGGTTAGTACCTGGATGGGAGACCGCCTGGGAATACCAGGTGCTGTAGGCTTTTGCTTTTCCCTTGGCATTCTTTTTCTTTCTTTTTGGGAGGTGCCATCTTGGCATGGCCAAGCTCAAAGGAGTCGAGGGTGGCATTGGTGATCGCCTACGGCCACATCACCCTGAACACGCCCGATCTCGTCTGATCTCGGAAGCTAAGCAGGGTCGGGCCTGGTTAGTACCTGGATGGGAGACCGCCTGGGAATACCAGGTGCTGTAGGCTTTTGCTTTTCCCTTGGCATTCTTTTTCTTTCTTTTTGGGAGGTGCCATCTTGGCATGGCCAAGCTCAAAGGAGTCGAGGGTGGCATTGGTGATCGCCTACGGCCACATCACCCTGAACACGCCCGATCTCGTCTGATCTCGGAAGCTAAGCAGGGTCGGGCCTGGTTAGTACCTGGATGGGAGACCGCCTGGGAATACCAGGTGCTGTAGGCTTTTGCTTTTCCCTTGGCATTCTTTTTCTTTCTTTTTGGGAGGTGCCATCTTGGCATGGCCAAGCTCAAAGGAGTCGAGGGTGGCATTGGTGATCGCCTACGGCCACATCACCCTGAACACGCCCGATCTCGTCTGATCTCGGAAGCTAAGCAGGGTCGGGCCTGGTTAGTACCTGGATGGGAGACCGCCTGGGAATACCAGGTGCTGTAGGCTTTTGCTTTTCCCTTGGCATTCTTTTTCTTTCTTTTTGGGAGGTGCCATCTTGGCATGGCCAAGCTCAAAGGAGTCGAGGGTGGCATTGGTGATCGCCTACGGCCACATCACCCTGAACACGCCCGATCTCGTCTGATCTCGGAAGCTAAGCAGGGTCGGGCCTGGTTAGTACCTGGATGGGAGACCGCCTGGGAATACCAGGTGCTGTAGGCTTTTGCTTTTCCCTTGGCATTCTTTTTCTTTCTTTTTGGGAGGTGCCATCTTGGCATGGCCAAGCTCAAAGGAGTCGAGGGTGGCATTGGTGATCGCCTACGGCCACATCACCCTGAACACGCCCGATCTCGTCTGATCTCGGAAGCTAAGCAGGGTCGGGCCTGGTTAGTACCTGGATGGGAGACCGCCTGGGAATACCAGGTGCTGTAGGCTTTTGCTTTTCCCTTGGCATTCTTTTTCTTTCTTTTTGGGAGGTGCCATCTTGGCATGGCCAAGCTCAAAGGAGTCGAGGGTGGCATTGGTGATCGCCTACGGCCACATCACCCTGAACACGCCCGATCTCGTCTGATCTCGGAAGCTAAGCAGGGTCGGGCCTGGTTAGTACCTGGATGGGAGACCGCCTGGGAATACCAGGTGCTGTAGGCTTTTGCTTTTCCCTTGGCATTCTTTTTCTTTCTTTTTGGGAGGTGCCATCTTGGCATGGCCAAGCTCAAAGGAGTCGAGGGTGGCATTGGTGATCGCCTACGGCCACATCACCCTGAACACGCCCGATCTCGTCTGATCTCGGAAGCTAAGCAGGGTCGGGCCTGGTTAGTACCTGGATGGGAGACCGCCTGGGAATACCAGGTGCTGTAGGCTTTTGCTTTTCCCTTGGCATTCTTTTTCTTTCTTTTTGGGAGGTGCCATCTTGGCATGGCCAAGCTCAAAGGAGTCGAGGGTGGCATTGGTGATCGCCTACGGCCACATCACCCTGAACACGCCCGATCTCGTCTGATCTCGGAAGCTAAGCAGGGTCGGGCCTGGTTAGTACCTGGATGGGAGACCGCCTGGGAATACCAGGTGCTGTAGGCTTTTGCTTTTCCCTTGGCATTCTTTTTCTTTCTTTTTGGGAGGTGCCATCTTGGCATGGCCAAGCTCAAAGGAGTCGAGGGTGGCATTGGTGATCGCCTACGGCCACATCACCCTGAACACGCCCGATCTCGTCTGATCTCGGAAGCTAAGCAGGGTCGGGCCTGGTTAGTACCTGGATGGGAGACCGCCTGGGAATACCAGGTGCTGTAGGCTTTTGCTTTTCCCTTGGCATTCTTTTTCTTTCTTTTTGGGAGGTGCCATCTTGGCATGGCCAAGCTCAAAGGAGTCGAGGGTGGCATTGGTGATCGCCTACGGCCACATCACCCTGAACACGCCCGATCTCGTCTGATCTCGGAAGCTAAGCAGGGTCGGGCCTGGTTAGTACCTGGATGGGAGACCGCCTGGGAATACCAGGTGCTGTAGGCTTTTGCTTTTCCCTTGGCATTCTTTTTCTTTCTTTTTGGGAGGTGCCATCTTGGCATGGCCAAGCTCAAAGGAGTCGAGGGTGGCATTGGTGATCGCCTACGGCCACATCACCCTGAACACGCCCGATCTCGTCTGATCTCGGAAGCTAAGCAGGGTCGGGCCTGGTTAGTACCTGGATGGGAGACCGCCTGGGAATACCAGGTGCTGTAGGCTTTTGCTTTTCCCTTGGCATTCTTTTTCTTTCTTTTTGGGAGGTGCCATCTTGGCATGGCCAAGCTCAAAGGAGTCGAGGGTGGCATTGGTGATCGCCTACGGCCACATCACCCTGAACACGCCCGATCTCGTCTGATCTTGGAAGCTAAGCAGGGTCGGGCCTGGTTAGTACCTGGATGGGAGACCGCCTGGGAATACCAGGTGCTGTAGGCTTTTGCTTTTCCCTTGGCATTCTTTTTCTTTCTTTTTGGGAGGTGCCATCTTGGCATGGCCAAGCTCAAAGGAGTCGAGGGTGGCATTGGTGATCGCCTACGGCCACATCACCCTGAACACGCCCGATCTCGTCTGATCTCGGAAGCTAAGCAGGGTCGGGCCTGGTTAGTACCTGGATGGGAGACCGCCTGGGAATACCAGGTGCTGTAGGCTTTTGCTTTTCCCTTGGCATTCTTTTTCTTTCTTTTTGGGAGGTGCCATCTTGGCATGGCCAAGCTCAAAGGAGTCGAGGGTGGCATTGGTGATCGCCTACGGCCACATCACCCTGAACACGCCCGATCTCGTCTGATCTCGGAAGCTAAGCAGGGTCGGGCCTGGTTAGTACCTGGATGGGAGACCGCCTGGGAATACCAGGTGCTGTAGGCTTTTGCTTTTCCCTTGGCATTCTTTTTCTTTCTTTTTGGGAGGTGCCATCTTGGCATGGCCAAGCTCAAAGGAGTCGAGGGTGGCATTGGTGATCGCCTACGGCCACATCACCCTGAACACGCCCGATCTCGTCTGATCTCGGAAGCTAAGCAGGGTCGGGCCTGGTTAGTACCTGGATGGGAGACCGCCTGGGAATACCAGGTGCTGTAGGCTTTTGCTTTTCCCTTGGCATTCTTTTTCTTTCTTTTTGGGAGGTGCCATCTTGGCATGGCCAAGCTCAAAGGAGTCGAGGGTGGCATTGGTGATCGCCTACGGCCACATCACCCTGAACACGCCCGATCTCGTCTGATCTCGGAAGCTAAGCAGGGTCGGGCCTGGTTAGTACCTGGATGGGAGACCGCCTGGGAATACCAGGTGCTGTAGGCTTTTGCTTTTCCCTTGGCATTCTTTTTCTTTCTTTTTGGGAGGTGCCATCTTGGCATGGCCAAGCTCAAAGGAGTCGAGGGTGGCATTGGTGATCGCCTACGGCCACATCACCCTGAACACGCCCGATCTCGTCTGATCTCGGAAGCTAAGCAGGGTCGGGCCTGGTTAGTACCTGGATGGGAGACCGCCTGGGAATACCAGGTGCTGTAGGCTTTTGCTTTTCCCTTGGCATTCTTTTTCTTTCTTTTTGGGAGGTGCCATCTTGGCATGGCCAAGCTCAAAGGAGTCGAGGGTGGCATTGGTGATCGCCTACGGCCACATCACCCTGAACACGCCCGATCTCGTCTGATCTCGGAAGCTAAGCAGGGTCGGGCCTGGTTAGTACCTGGATGGGAGACCGCCTGGGAATACCAGGTGCTGTAGGCTTTTGCTTTTCCCTTGGCATTCTTTTTCTTTCTTTTTGGGAGGTGCCATCTTGGCATGGCCAAGCTCAAAGGAGTCGAGGGTGGCATTGGTGATCGCCTACGGCCACATCACCCTGAACACGCCCGATCTCGTCTGATCTCGGAAGCTAAGCAGGGTCGGGCCTGGTTAGTACCTGGATGGGAGACCGCCTGGGAATACCAGGTGCTGTAGGCTTTTGCTTTTCCCTTGGCATTCTTTTTCTTTCTTTTTGGGAGGTGCCATCTTGGCATGGCCAAGCTCAAAGGAGTCGAGGGTGGCATTGGTGATCGCCTACGGCCACATCACCCTGAACACGCCCGATCTCGTCTGATCTCGGAAGCTAAGCAGGGTCGGGCCTGGTTAGTACCTGGATGGGAGACCGCCTGGGAATACCAGGTGCTGTAGGCTTTTGCTTTTCCCTTGGCATTCTTTTTCTTTCTTTTTGGGAGGTGCCATCTTGGCATGGCCAAGCTCAAAGGAGTCGAGGGTGGCATTGGTGATCGCCTACGGCCACATCACCCTGAACACGCCCGATCTCGTCTGATCTCGGAAGCTAAGCAGGGTCGGGCCTGGTTAGTACCTGGATGGGAGACCGCCTGGGAATACCAGGTGCTGTAGGCTTTTGCTTTTCCCTTGGCATTCTTTTTCTTTCTTTTTGGGAGGTGCCATCTTGGCATGGCCAAGCTCAAAGGAGTCGAGGGTGGCATTGGTGATCGCCTACGGCCACATCACCCTGAACACGCCCGATCTCGTCTGATCTCGGAAGCTAAGCAGGGTCGGGCCTGGTTAGTACCTGGATGGGAGACCGCCTGGGAATACCAGGTGCTGTAGGCTTTTGCTTTTCCCTTGGCATTCTTTTTCTTTCTTTTTGGGAGGTGCCATCTTGGCATGGCCAAGCTCAAAGGAGTCGAGGGTGGCATTGGTGATCGCCTACGGCCACATCACCCTGAACACGCCCGATCTCGTCTGATCTCGGAAGCTAAGCAGGGTCGGGCCTGGTTAGTACCTGGATGGGAGACCGCCTGGGAATACCAGGTGCTGTAGGCTTTTGCTTTTCCCTTGGCATTCTTTTTCTTTCTTTTTGGGAGGTGCCATCTTGGCATGGCCAAGCTCAAAGGAGTCGAGGGTGGCATTGGTGATCGCCTACGGCCACATCACCCTGAACACGCCCGATCTCGTCTGATCTCGGAAGCTAAGCAGGGTCGGGCCTGGTTAGTACCTGGATGGGAGACCGCCTGGGAATACCAGGTGCTGTAGGCTTTTGCTTTTCCCTTGGCATTCTTTTTCTTTCTTTTTGGGAGGTGCCATCTTGGCATGGCCAAGCTCAAAGGAGTCGAGGGTGGCATTGGTGATCGCCTACGGCCACATCACCCTGAACACGCCCGATCTCGTCTGATCTCGGAAGCTAAGCAGGGTCGGGCCTGGTTAGTACCTGGATGGGAGACCGCCTGGGAATACCAGGTGCTGTAGGCTTTTGCTTTTCCCTTGGCATTCTTTTTCTTTCTTTTTGGGAGGTGCCATCTTGGCATGGCCAAGCTCAAAGGAGTCGAGGGTGGCATTGGTGATCGCCTACGGCCACATCACCCTGAACACGCCCGATCTCGTCTGATCTCGGAAGCTAAGCAGGGTCGGGCCTGGTTAGTACCTGGATGGGAGACCGCCTGGGAATACCAGGTGCTGTAGGCTTTTGCTTTTCCCTTGGCATTCTTTTTCTTTCTTTTTGGGAGGTGCCATCTTGGCATGGCCAAGCTCAAAGGAGTCGAGGGTGGCATTGGTGATCGCCTACGGCCACATCACCCTGAACACGCCCGATCTCGTCTGATCTCGGAAGCTAAGCAGGGTCGGGCCTGGTTAGTACCTGGATGGGAGACCGCCTGGGAATACCAGGTGCTGTAGGCTTTTGCTTTTCCCTTGGCATTCTTTTTCTTTCTTTTTGGGAGGTGCCATCTTGGCATGGCCAAGCTCAAAGGAGTCGAGGGTGGCATTGGTGATCGCCTACGGCCACATCACCCTGAACACGCCCGATCTCGTCTGATCTCGGAAGCTAAGCAGGGTCGGGCCTGGTTAGTACCTGGATGGGAGACCGCCTGGGAATACCAGGTGCTGTAGGCTTTTGCTTTTCCCTTGGCATTCTTTTTCTTTCTTTTTGGGAGGTGCCATCTTGGCATGGCCAAGCTCAAAGGAGTCGAGGGTGGCATTGGTGATCGCCTACGGCCACATCACCCTGAACACGCCCGATCTCGTCTGATCTCGGAAGCTAAGCAGGGTCGGGCCTGGTTAGTACCTGGATGGGAGACCGCCTGGGAATACCAGGTGCTGTAGGCTTTTGCTTTTCCCTTGGCATTCTTTTTCTTTCTTTTTGGGAGGTGCCATCTTGGCATGGCCAAGCTCAAAGGAGTCGAGGGTGGCATTGGTGATCGCCTACGGCCACATCACCCTGAACACGCCCGATCTCGTCTGATCTCGGAAGCTAAGCAGGGTCGGGCCTGGTTAGTACCTGGATGGGAGACCGCCTGGGAATACCAGGTGCTGTAGGCTTTTGCTTTTCCCTTGGCATTCTTTTTCTTTCTTTTTGGGAGGTGCCATCTTGGCATGGCCAAGCTCAAAGGAGTCGAGGGTGGCATTGGTGATCGCCTACGGCCACATCACCCTGAACACGCCCGATCTCGTCTGATCTCGGAAGCTAAGCAGGGTCGGGCCTGGTTAGTACCTGGATGGGAGACCGCCTGGGAATACCAGGTGCTGTAGGCTTTTGCTTTTCCCTTGGCATTCTTTTTCTTTCTTTTTGGGAGGTGCCATCTTGGCATGGCCAAGCTCAAAGGAGTCGAGGGTGGCATTGGTGATCGCCTACGGCCACATCACCCTGAACACGCCCGATCTCGTCTGATCTCGGAAGCTAAGCAGGGTCGGGCCTGGTTAGTACCTGGATGGGAGACCGCCTGGGAATACCAGGTGCTGTAGGCTTTTGCTTTTCCCTTGGCATTCTTTTTCTTTCTTTTTGGGAGGTGCCATCTTGGCATGGCCAAGCTCAAAGGAGTCGAGGGTGGCATTGGTGATCGCCTACGGCCACATCACCCTGAACACGCCCGATCTCGTCTGATCTCGGAAGCTAAGCAGGGTCGGGCCTGGTTAGTACCTGGATGGGAGACCGCCTGGGAATACCAGGTGCTGTAGGCTTTTGCTTTTCCCTTGGCATTCTTTTTCTTTCTTTTTGGGAGGTGCCATCTTGGCATGGCCAAGCTCAAAGGAGTCGAGGGTGGCATTGGTGATCGCCTACGGCCACATCACCCTGAACACGCCCGATCTCGTCTGATCTCGGAAGCTAAGCAGGGTCGGGCCTGGTTAGTACCTGGATGGGAGACCGCCTGGGAATACCAGGTGCTGTAGGCTTTTGCTTTTCCCTTGGCATTCTTTTTCTTTCTTTTTGGGAGGTGCCATCTTGGCATGGCCAAGCTCAAAGGAGTCGAGGGTGGCATTGGTGATCGCCTACGGCCACATCACCCTGAACACGCCCGATCTCGTCTGATCTCGGAAGCTAAGCAGGGTCGGGCCTGGTTAGTACCTGGATGGGAGACCGCCTGGGAATACCAGGTGCTGTAGGCTTTTGCTTTTCCCTTGGCATTCTTTTTCTTTCTTTTTGGGAGGTGCCATCTTGGCATGGCCAAGCTCAAAGGAGTCGAGGGTGGCATTGGTGATCGCCTACGGCCACATCACCCTGAACACGCCCGATCTCGTCTGATCTCGGAAGCTAAGCAGGGTCGGGCCTGGTTAGTACCTGGATGGGAGACCGCCTGGGAATACCAGGTGCTGTAGGCTTTTGCTTTTCCCTTGGCATTCTTTTTCTTTCTTTTTGGGAGGTGCCATCTTGGCATGGCCAAGCTCAAAGGAGTCGAGGGTGGCATTGGTGATCGCCTACGGCCACATCACCCTGAACACGCCCGATCTCGTCTGATCTCGGAAGCTAAGCAGGGTCGGGCCTGGTTAGTACCTGGATGGGAGACCGCCTGGGAATACCAGGTGCTGTAGGCTTTTGCTTTTCCCTTGGCATTCTTTTTCTTTCTTTTTGGGAGGTGCCATCTTGGCATGGCCAAGCTCAAAGGAGTCGAGGGTGGCATTGGTGATCGCCTACGGCCACATCACCCTGAACACGCCCGATCTCGTCTGATCTCGGAAGCTAAGCAGGGTCGGGCCTGGTTAGTACCTGGATGGGAGACCGCCTGGGAATAC
The DNA here is from genome assembly GCF_965119305.1 of Pelophylax lessonae. Classification (NCBI taxonomy): domain Eukaryota; kingdom Metazoa; phylum Chordata; class Amphibia; order Anura; family Ranidae; genus Pelophylax; species Pelophylax lessonae. The sequence goes on along the minus strand of NW_028119396.1, from coordinate 8,825 downwards.
CAGGTGCTGTAGGCTTTTGCTTTTCCCTTGGCATTCTTTTTCTTTCTTTTTGGGAGGTGCCATCTTGGCATGGCCAAGCTCAAAGGAGTCGAGGGTGGCATTGGTGATCGCCTACGGCCACATCACCCTGAACACGCCCGATCTCGTCTGATCTCGGAAGCTAAGCAGGGTCGGGCCTGGTTAGTACCTGGATGGGAGACCGCCTGGGAATACCAGGTGCTGTAGGCTTTTGCTTTTCCCTTGGCATTCTTTTTCTTTCTTTTTGGGAGGTGCCATCTTGGCATGGCCAAGCTCAAAGGAGTCGAGGGTGGCATTGGTGATCGCCTACGGCCACATCACCCTGAACACGCCCGATCTCGTCTGATCTCGGAAGCTAAGCAGGGTCGGGCCTGGTTAGTACCTGGATGGGAGACCGCCTGGGAATACCAGGTGCTGTAGGCTTTTGCTTTTCCCTTGGCATTCTTTTTCTTTCTTTTTGGGAGGTGCCATCTTGGCATGGCCAAGCTCAAAGGAGTCGAGGGTGGCATTGGTGATCGCCTACGGCCACATCACCCTGAACACGCCCGATCTCGTCTGATCTCGGAAGCTAAGCAGGGTCGGGCCTGGTTAGTACCTGGATGGGAGACCGCCTGGGAATACCAGGTGCTGTAGGCTTTTGCTTTTCCCTTGGCATTCTTTTTCTTTCTTTTTGGGAGGTGCCATCTTGGCATGGCCAAGCTCAAAGGAGTCGAGGGTGGCATTGGTGATCGCCTACGGCCACATCACCCTGAACACGCCCGATCTCGTCTGATCTCGGAAGCTAAGCAGGGTCGGGCCTGGTTAGTACCTGGATGGGAGACCGCCTGGGAATACCAGGTGCTGTAGGCTTTTGCTTTTCCCTTGGCATTCTTTTTCTTTCTTTTTGGGAGGTGCCATCTTGGCATGGCCAAGCTCAAAGGAGTCGAGGGTGGCATTGGTGATCGCCTACGGCCACATCACCCTGAACACGCCCGATCTCGTCTGATCTCGGAAGCTAAGCAGGGTCGGGCCTGGTTAGTACCTGGATGGGAGACCGCCTGGGAATACCAGGTGCTGTAGGCTTTTGCTTTTCCCTTGGCATTCTTTTTCTTTCTTTTTGGGAGGTGCCATCTTGGCATGGCCAAGCTCAAAGGAGTCGAGGGTGGCATTGGTGATCGCCTACGGCCACATCACCCTGAACACGCCCGATCTCGTCTGATCTCGGAAGCTAAGCAGGGTCGGGCCTGGTTAGTACCTGGATGGGAGACCGCCTGGGAATACCAGGTGCTGTAGGCTTTTGCTTTTCCCTTGGCATTCTTTTTCTTTCTTTTTGGGAGGTGCCATCTTGGCATGGCCAAGCTCAAAGGAGTCGAGGGTGGCATTGGTGATCGCCTACGGCCACATCACCCTGAACACGCCCGATCTCGTCTGATCTCGGAAGCTAAGCAGGGTCGGGCCTGGTTAGTACCTGGATGGGAGACCGCCTGGGAATACCAGGTGCTGTAGGCTTTTGCTTTTCCCTTGGCATTCTTTTTCTTTCTTTTTGGGAGGTGCCATCTTGGCATGGCCAAGCTCAAAGGAGTCGAGGGTGGCATTGGTGATCGCCTACGGCCACATCACCCTGAACACGCCCGATCTCGTCTGATCTCGGAAGCTAAGCAGGGTCGGGCCTGGTTAGTACCTGGATGGGAGACCGCCTGGGAATACCAGGTGCTGTAGGCTTTTGCTTTTCCCTTGGCATTCTTTTTCTTTCTTTTTGGGAGGTGCCATCTTGGCATGGCCAAGCTCAAAGGAGTCGAGGGTGGCATTGGTGATCGCCTACGGCCACATCACCCTGAACACGCCCGATCTCGTCTGATCTCGGAAGCTAAGCAGGGTCGGGCCTGGTTAGTACCTGGATGGGAGACCGCCTGGGAATACCAGGTGCTGTAGGCTTTTGCTTTTCCCTTGGCATTCTTTTTCTTTCTTTTTGGGAGGTGCCATCTTGGCATGGCCAAGCTCAAAGGAGTCGAGGGTGGCATTGGTGATCGCCTACGGCCACATCACCCTGAACACGCCCGATCTCGTCTGATCTCGGAAGCTAAGCAGGGTCGGGCCTGGTTAGTACCTGGATGGGAGACCGCCTGGGAATACCAGGTGCTGTAGGCTTTTGCTTTTCCCTTGGCATTCTTTTTCTTTCTTTTTGGGAGGTGCCATCTTGGCATGGCCAAGCTCAAAGGAGTCGAGGGTGGCATTGGTGATCGCCTACGGCCACATCACCCTGAACACGCCCGATCTCGTCTGATCTCGGAAGCTAAGCAGGGTCGGGCCTGGTTAGTACCTGGATGGGAGACCGCCTGGGAATACCAGGTGCTGTAGGCTTTTGCTTTTCCCTTGGCATTCTTTTTCTTTCTTTTTGGGAGGTGCCATCTTGGCATGGCCAAGCTCAAAGGAGTCGAGGGTGGCATTGGTGATCGCCTACGGCCACATCACCCTGAACACGCCCGATCTCGTCTGATCTCGGAAGCTAAGCAGGGTCGGGCCTGGTTAGTACCTGGATGGGAGACCGCCTGGGAATACCAGGTGCTGTAGGCTTTTGCTTTTCCCTTGGCATTCTTTTTCTTTCTTTTTGGGAGGTGCCATCTTGGCATGGCCAAGCTCAAAGGAGTCGAGGGTGGCATTGGTGATCGCCTACGGCCACATCACCCTGAACACGCCCGATCTCGTCTGATCTCGGAAGCTAAGCAGGGTCGGGCCTGGTTAGTACCTGGATGGGAGACCGCCTGGGAATACCAGGTGCTGTAGGCTTTTGCTTTTCCCTTGGCATTCTTTTTCTTTCTTTTTGGGAGGTGCCATCTTGGCATGGCCAAGCTCAAAGGAGTCGAGGGTGGCATTGGTGATCGCCTACGGCCACATCACCCTGAACACGCCCGATCTCGTCTGATCTCGGAAGCTAAGCAGGGTCGGGCCTGGTTAGTACCTGGATGGGAGACCGCCTGGGAATACCAGGTGCTGTAGGCTTTTGCTTTTCCCTTGGCATTCTTTTTCTTTCTTTTTGGGAGGTGCCATCTTGGCATGGCCAAGCTCAAAGGAGTCGAGGGTGGCATTGGTGATCGCCTACGGCCACATCACCCTGAACACGCCCGATCTCGTCTGATCTCGGAAGCTAAGCAGGGTCGGGCCTGGTTAGTACCTGGATGGGAGACCGCCTGGGAATACCAGGTGCTGTAGGCTTTTGCTTTTCCCTTGGCATTCTTTTTCTTTCTTTTTGGGAGGTGCCATCTTGGCATGGCCAAGCTCAAAGGAGTCGAGGGTGGCATTGGTGATCGCCTACGGCCACATCACCCTGAACACGCCCGATCTCGTCTGATCTCGGAAGCTAAGCAGGGTCGGGCCTGGTTAGTACCTGGATGGGAGACCGCCTGGGAATACCAGGTGCTGTAGGCTTTTGCTTTTCCCTTGGCATTCTTTTTCTTTCTTTTTGGGAGGTGCCATCTTGGCATGGCCAAGCTCAAAGGAGTCGAGGGTGGCATTGGTGATCGCCTACGGCCACATCACCCTGAACACGCCCGATCTCGTCTGATCTCGGAAGCTAAGCAGGGTCGGGCCTGGTTAGTACCTGGATGGGAGACCGCCTGGGAATACCAGGTGCTGTAGGCTTTTGCTTTTCCCTTGGCATTCTTTTTCTTTCTTTTTGGGAGGTGCCATCTTGGCATGGCCAAGCTCAAAGGAGTCGAGGGTGGCATTGGTGATCGCCTACGGCCACATCACCCTGAACACGCCCGATCTCGTCTGATCTCGGAAGCTAAGCAGGGTCGGGCCTGGTTAGTACCTGGATGGGAGACCGCCTGGGAATACCAGGTGCTGTAGGCTTTTGCTTTTCCCTTGGCATTCTTTTTCTTTCTTTTTGGGAGGTGCCATCTTGGCATGGCCAAGCTCAAAGGAGTCGAGGGTGGCATTGGTGATCGCCTACGGCCACATCACCCTGAACACGCCCGATCTCGTCTGATCTCGGAAGCTAAGCAGGGTCGGGCCTGGTTAGTACCTGGATGGGAGACCGCCTGGGAATACCAGGTGCTGTAGGCTTTTGCTTTTCCCTTGGCATTCTTTTTCTTTCTTTTTGGGAGGTGCCATCTTGGCATGGCCAAGCTCAAAGGAGTCGAGGGTGGCATTGGTGATCGCCTACGGCCACATCACCCTGAACACGCCCGATCTCGTCTGATCTCGGAAGCTAAGCAGGGTCGGGCCTGGTTAGTACCTGGATGGGAGACCGCCTGGGAATACCAGGTGCTGTAGGCTTTTGCTTTTCCCTTGGCATTCTTTTTCTTTCTTTTTGGGAGGTGCCATCTTGGCATGGCCAAGCTCAAAGGAGTCGAGGGTGGCATTGGTGATCGCCTACGGCCACATCACCCTGAACACGCCCGATCTCGTCTGATCTCGGAAGCTAAGCAGGGTCGGGCCTGGTTAGTACCTGGATGGGAGACCGCCTGGGAATACCAGGTGCTGTAGGCTTTTGCTTTTCCCTTGGCATTCTTTTTCTTTCTTTTTGGGAGGTGCCATCTTGGCATGGCCAAGCTCAAAGGAGTCGAGGGTGGCATTGGTGATCGCCTACGGCCACATCACCCTGAACACGCCCGATCTCGTCTGATCTCGGAAGCTAAGCAGGGTCGGGCCTGGTTAGTACCTGGATGGGAGACCGCCTGGGAATACCAGGTGCTGTAGGCTTTTGCTTTTCCCTTGGCATTCTTTTTCTTTCTTTTTGGGAGGTGCCATCTTGGCATGGCCAAGCTCAAAGGAGTCGAGGGTGGCATTGGTGATCGCCTACGGCCACATCACCCTGAACACGCCCGATCTCGTCTGATCTCGGAAGCTAAGCAGGGTCGGGCCTGGTTAGTACCTGGATGGGAGACCGCCTGGGAATACCAGGTGCTGTAGGCTTTTGCTTTTCCCTTGGCATTCTTTTTCTTTCTTTTTGGGAGGTGCCATCTTGGCATGGCCAAGCTCAAAGGAGTCGAGGGTGGCATTGGTGATCGCCTACGGCCACATCACCCTGAACACGCCCGATCTCGTCTGATCTCGGAAGCTAAGCAGGGTCGGGCCTGGTTAGTACCTGGATGGGAGACCGCCTGGGAATACCAGGTGCTGTAGGCTTTTGCTTTTCCCTTGGCATTCTTTTTCTTTCTTTTTGGGAGGTGCCATCTTGGCATGGCCAAGCTCAAAGGAGTCGAGGGTGGCATTGGTGATCGCCTACGGCCACATCACCCTGAACACGCCCGATCTCGTCTGATCTCGGAAGCTAAGCAGGGTCGGGCCTGGTTAGTACCTGGATGGGAGACCGCCTGGGAATACCAGGTGCTGTAGGCTTTTGCTTTTCCCTTGGCATTCTTTTTCTTTCTTTTTGGGAGGTGCCATCTTGGCATGGCCAAGCTCAAAGGAGTCGAGGGTGGCATTGGTGATCGCCTACGGCCACATCACCCTGAACACGCCCGATCTCGTCTGATCTCGGAAGCTAAGCAGGGTCGGGCCTGGTTAGTACCTGGATGGGAGACCGCCTGGGAATACCAGGTGCTGTAGGCTTTTGCTTTTCCCTTGGCATTCTTTTTCTTTCTTTTTGGGAGGTGCCATCTTGGCATGGCCAAGCTCAAAGGAGTCGAGGGTGGCATTGGTGATCGCCTACGGCCACATCACCCTGAACACGCCCGATCTCGTCTGATCTCGGAAGCTAAGCAGGGTCGGGCCTGGTTAGTACCTGGATGGGAGACCGCCTGGGAATACCAGGTGCTGTAGGCTTTTGCTTTTCCCTTGGCATTCTTTTTCTTTCTTTTTGGGAGGTGCCATCTTGGCATGGCCAAGCTCAAAGGAGTCGAGGGTGGCATTGGTGATCGCCTACGGCCACATCACCCTGAACACGCCCGATCTCGTCTGATCTCGGAAGCTAAGCAGGGTCGGGCCTGGTTAGTACCTGGATGGGAGACCGCCTGGGAATACCAGGTGCTGTAGGCTTTTGCTTTTCCCTTGGCATTCTTTTTCTTTCTTTTTGGGAGGTGCCATCTTGGCATGGCCAAGCTCAAAGGAGTCGAGGGTGGCATTGGTGATCGCCTACGGCCACATCACCCTGAACACGCCCGATCTCGTCTGATCTCGGAAGCTAAGCAGGGTCGGGCCTGGTTAGTACCTGGATGGGAGACCGCCTGGGAATACCAGGTGCTGTAGGCTTTTGCTTTTCCCTTGGCATTCTTTTTCTTTCTTTTTGGGAGGTGCCATCTTGGCATGGCCAAGCTCAAAGGAGTCGAGGGTGGCATTGGTGATCGCCTACGGCCACATCACCCTGAACACGCCCGATCTCGTCTGATCTCGGAAGCTAAGCAGGGTCGGGCCTGGTTAGTACCTGGATGGGAGACCGCCTGGGAATACCAGGTGCTGTAGGCTTTTGCTTTTCCCTTGGCATTCTTTTTCTTTCTTTTTGGGAGGTGCCATCTTGGCATGGCCAAGCTCAAAGGAGTCGAGGGTGGCATTGGTGATCGCCTACGGCCACATCACCCTGAACACGCCCGATCTCGTCTGATCTCGGAAGCTAAGCAGGGTCGGGCCTGGTTAGTACCTGGATGGGAGACCGCCTGGGAATACCAGGTGCTGTAGGCTTTTGCTTTTCCCTTGGCATTCTTTTTCTTTCTTTTTGGGAGGTGCCATCTTGGCATGGCCAAGCTCAAAGGAGTCGAGGGTGGCATTGGTGATCGCCTACGGCCACATCACCCTGAACACGCCCGATCTCGTCTGATCTCGGAAGCTAAGCAGGGTCGGGCCTGGTTAGTACCTGGATGGGAGACCGCCTGGGAATACCAGGTGCTGTAGGCTTTTGCTTTTCCCTTGGCATTCTTTTTCTTTCTTTTTGGGAGGTGCCATCTTGGCATGGCCAAGCTCAAAGGAGTCGAGGGTGGCATTGGTGATCGCCTACGGCCACATCACCCTGAACACGCCCGATCTCGTCTGATCTCGGAAGCTAAGCAGGGTCGGGCCTGGTTAGTACCTGGATGGGAGACCGCCTGGGAATACCAGGTGCTGTAGGCTTTTGCTTTTCCCTTGGCATTCTTTTTCTTTCTTTTTGGGAGGTGCCATCTTGGCATGGCCAAGCTCAAAGGAGTCGAGGGTGGCATTGGTGATCGCCTACGGCCACATCACCCTGAACACGCCCGATCTCGTCTGATCTCGGAAGCTAAGCAGGGTCGGGCCTGGTTAGTACCTGGATGGGAGACCGCCTGGGAATACCAGGTGCTGTAGGCTTTTGCTTTTCCCTTGGCATTCTTTTTCTTTCTTTTTGGGAGGTGCCATCTTGGCATGGCCAAGCTCAAAGGAGTCGAGGGTGGCATTGGTGATCGCCTACGGCCACATCACCCTGAACACGCCCGATCTCGTCTGATCTCGGAAGCTAAGCAGGGTCGGGCCTGGTTAGTACCTGGATGGGAGACCGCCTGGGAATACCAGGTGCTGTAGGCTTTTGCTTTTCCCTTGGCATTCTTTTTCTTTCTTTTTGGGAGGTGCCATCTTGGCATGGCCAAGCTCAAAGGAGTCGAGGGTGGCATTGGTGATCGCCTACGGCCACATCACCCTGAACACGCCCGATCTCGTCTGATCTCGGAAGCTAAGCAGGGTCGGGCCTGGCTTAGTACCTGGATGGGAGACCGCCTGGGAATACCAGGTGCTGTAGGCTTTTGCTTTTCCCTTGGCATTCTTTTTCTTTCTTTTTGGGAGGTGCCATCTTGGCATGGCCAAGCTCAAAGGAGTCGAGGGTGGCATTGGTGATCGCCTACGGCCACATCACCCTGAACACGCCCGATCTCGTCTGATCTCGGAAGCTAAGCAGGGTCGGGCCTGGTTAGTACCTGGATGGGAGACCGCCTGGGAATACCAGGTGCTGTAGGCTTTTGCTTTTCCCTTGGCATTCTTTTTCTTTCTTTTTGGGAGGTGCCATCTTGGCATGGCCAAGCTCAAAGGAGTCGAGGGTGGCATTGGTGATCGCCTACGGCCACATCACCCTGAACACGCCCGATCTCGTCTGATCTCGGAAGCTAAGCAGGGTCGGGCCTGGTTAGTACCTGGATGGGAGACCGCCTGGGAATACCAGGTGCTGTAGGCTTTTGCTTTTCCCTTGGCATTCTTTTTCTTTCTTTTTGGGAGGTGCCATCTTGGCATGGCCAAGCTCAAAGGAGTCGAGGGTGGCATTGGTGATCGCCTACGGCCACATCACCCTGAACACGCCCGATCTCGTCTGATCTCGGAAGCTAAGCAGGGTCGGGCCTGGTTAGTACCTGGATGGGAGACCGCCTGGGAATACCAGGTGCTGTAGGCTTTTGCTTTTCCCTTGGCATTCTTTTTCTTTCTTTTTGGGAGGTGCCATCTTGGCATGGCCAAGCTCAAAGGAGTCGAGGGTGGCATTGGTGATCGCCTACGGCCACATCACCCTGAACACGCCCGATCTCGTCTGATCTCGGAAGCTAAGCAGGGTCGGGCCTGGTTAGTACCTGGATGGGAGACCGCCTGGGAATACCAGGTGCTGTAGGCTTTTGCTTTTCCCTTGGCATTCTTTTTCTTTCTTTTTGGGAGGTGCCATCTTGGCATGGCCAAGCTCAAAGGAGTCGAGGGTGGCATTGGTGATCGCCTACGGCCACATCACCCTGAACACGCCCGATCTCGTCTGATCTCGGAAGCTAAGCAGGGTCGGGCCTGGTTAGTACCTGGATGGGAGACCGCCTGGGAATACCAGGTGCTGTAGGCTTTTGCTTTTCCCTTGGCATTCTTTTTCTTTCTTTTTGGGAGGTGCCATCTTGGCATGGCCAAGCTCAAAGGAGTCG
>NW_028119397.1:0-33443 GCF_965119305.1 Pelophylax lessonae | reverse complement strand
GGACATAAATAAATTTGTTTGGCATGATAAACCCCTTGATATTCTAGATCTATTCTATATCGTTCTCATAGACACAGATGCTTGGGGCTGCCACAGATGGCTTCTTGTCTAGCGCAAATAGCTCAGTGGGTTATCCCAGATTCCAAAATTTCTTTAGCTAAAATTTGAAAGGAATTTCATTGTCCCTTTTTTTGTCCCCTGCCTATTGTGGTCTGACGGGATCTCAGCTAACATGCTCTCAAAACATAATCTTATAGTAGCCCAGTCATTTAAACTATGGCATTAATATAGAGATAAATATTAGTTGAAAAAGTGGGAGGAAACCAGCATACCCAAAGAAAATCCATATATGCACAGAGAGAACATACAAATCCCAGGAATATGGGATTCAAACTGGGAACCAGTACTGGGAATCATTGATAGCAATCAAATATAAACCGTTCCCCAGGCAGGATGCTTCATTCCTTTTCTAAGTGCAGATTAAAGAGTGAAACATTAAGCCTGATCGAATAGTATAAGAAACTCTGAATTTTTTATAAAGCTGTCTCAGTGCTTCCAATATTGAATAAGACATATAATTGAGAGGCCCTTGGGCACAGACATAAATTCTCATAAAAAAACTTGCAGTAGAGATATGTATTGAACTTTCATACTGGCATCTTGTAGATTTTGCACTTGTCTTTTTTTTTTTTTTTTTTAGTTATTTGAGGTTCTGCATACAATGCAAGGAATAGGCATTGGGTTGTATATGCTGAACTTTTCTGGATATGGGTGAATAAATTAAAGCGGACCTTCACCTAAAAGTGAAAGTATTGTTCATCGACCTGTCTCCCCATCCTGCCCAACATGTTTTTTTTTTTTTTTTCTAAAAGGTACCTGCCTCCACATCTCAAACTCCCACTTAGGAGGTTGCAGGACCAGTCTGACAGTGCAGCTGGCTCGCACATGCTCAGTAGGAAACCAGATATAAAATATATGGATGTCAAAGCCAGCTCCCATATCCAGTAAGGAATTAGCTCTGTTGAAGATAGTGCTGGACTCCAAAAGCTGGTAGGTATCTGTTTCTTGAAAGTCAGCAGCTATAGTATTTGTTAAATAAAAACACCCTTCACTTGCGCTTACAATGCCAAGAGGATATATAAAAATTCATACATGCAAGAAAAAGCTGCTAGCACAGTTGACTGGTAACAAATCAATTGTAATATTATTATAAGTACAGCACTTTCACGTAAACACACAGAATAAAGTCCTTTTCAGTAAATCGCTAAAAGGATCCAATGTGTGCAATTTCCACACACAGGAGGTGTTGTAACAGGTCCTCCACCAATAGCAAAGCACACACTGACCCTTGCCCACAGTGGTGGACCACTCTATATAAAGCGGTCAAACACGCTCAAATTAACTCCGAGCTGCCATATCTGCCATATCTGCAAGGACACCTGATGTATGTAGCCTTATCAACATAGGGAGCTCCACCGAAGAAGGGCCTTAGATCATGCTGAGTTTAAGGATAGGCAAAAAACACTTCATTGTGCAGTAAAACCGTTACCCAAAATGTATTAAAACATCCACCAAAATACTCACAAATGTTGTATAACAACAAGAGGGCTGACTTCCATGTGTGGCAATGTCATGTGACCAAGCTCCCCCCCCCGCTGCATTTCATCATAAAGACGCCACCAGGGGTGTGGTCTCATGTGTGTACGACGCCTTATATATGATATCAGATATGATATATATATGAGTCCGATATGACCGTACTCCATACAAAATGCGCTCCATTCATAGAGAAATGGTCTCACAGCCTAGAACCGGAAGTGACGCCAGAACTAGCAATGTAAACATCCTGTAGAATGGCTAGAGCCGGAAACCACAGTAATATCACTGGGGGGGGGGGGGGGCTGGTTATAGAAAATACAGCCACTCAAAGCGGCATATTCAAAAAAATGGCCAAAAGGAAACATAAAAACAAAAGTTAATAACCAGGTTTTTAAATAACCATTATTAAAACCAATAAAAAATGATCGCCAGTGCCAATATCTAAAAAATAGTAAGCCCCATCTTGTGGTTGAAAAAATTAATTACAATAACAATGATGTATTTTACATTGTTATTGTAATTCATTTTTTTTCACCCCCCCAAGATAGCGCTAACTATGTGAATATTTTATTAAATGTTTTTATAGTAATATTGCACAATGAAGTGTTTTTTACCTATAACTAAACTCCGCATGATGTGAGGCCCTTCTTCGGTGGAGCTCCCTATGTTGATAAGGCTACAAACATCAGGTGTCCTTGCAGATATCGCGGCTCAGAGCTGAGTTAATTTGAGCGTGTTTGGCCGCTTTATACAGAGAGGGCCACCACTGTGGGTAAGGGTCAATGTGTGCTTTGCTATTGGCGGAGGACCTCCTACAGCACCCCCTGTGTGTCGAAATTTCATGCGTTGGATCCTTTACTCTAAACTTTTAACGATTTACTGAAACTGACTTTACGTTTATGTAAAAGCGCTGCACTTATAATAATATTGCAGTATTTGTAATTGCTGACTTTTGATTTTTTTTTTAAATTGATTAAGTTTCCTCTTTGAGCTTTTGTTTTACTAATTATTATTTAATCTTTCAAGTTTATAACAGTACAAATAATACCACAAATTAAGAAAAATTCAAGTTCCCATTTTCACATACTGTATATGAACAGATCTGGTATTATAAACAAGTGTGGTAAAAAGGGGGAATGCAGTGTAACCACCACATCATCAGGGTCAAATGGAAAAATATATTCCATAATCAGCTATGACCATAAAAGATAGGAATGAATGTGCAGGGAAACATGATAAAAAGAAAGTGTGGAGAGGATGGTAGGAAAGATGAAAAAGAAAACTAAAAAAGAAAAATTTTCAACTAAACAATCAGCAGCCCTTAACGTCCCTATTCCATTGTTACTTATGCCGCCAGTTAAAAACCTAACATAAACAGTTGTTCAACTGTAGCTCTATGTAAGCAGTGGTTTACAGGTGTCAAAATGTCCATAATGCTCATATACCATAAAATTGTTTTTATTTATCGTTGCAACTGTATCTCCATTCATCCGGCACTTTAATTTCCTATAATTTTACTGGCCACTCTTTTGCTGTGGGAATATTAGATTTGTCCATTTTAAGGGTTTCAACCTTTTCCTGCATTTTGGAAGGCGTTGCAGTAAGAACCTTTTATATTTACCTACGGAAGCAGAAGGCAGGAGGTTCTGATTCCCAAAATGTCAGGGGCGTAACTACAGGGGTTGCAGGGGTTGCAACCCGGGCCCCATGCTCCAGGGGGCCTGTGCGGTTCCCCTGTACACCTGGATAGGAGGGGTGGCGAGGACAGCATGTAGAGAAATCACTGTCCTCCTCTTTCCTCCTGTAGCTGCAAGAGAAAATGCAAGCTGCCCCCCCCACTCCTCCTATCCAGTTCACTTGTGCTCTGCTGTCTCTGTGTCTCTGTGTGCTCCCCCCCCCACTGTGCTGCCGGCTTCCTCCCTCCCCTCTCCTGCCGACTACTGCAGGGGATGTGTTACAAAAGAGAACCAGGAAGGGGTCAGTAAATATGTTATTTACCAGCTCCTTCCTTTTCTCAATGAACAGAGTTAGTGATATTGTAAAAAAATAAAATAAAATGATAAAAAAATAAAATTAAAATACCAAAAAATAAAAACTACTACCAGTGGGTGAACTTCCAGGATCACAAAGGTCACACTTGCGACCAGGCCCTGGCATTCCACCACCATGGGGAGGCCCCAAGATTGCAGGAAGGGTGCCCACTGCAGAACTTGTGAAAGGACCCCAGGATCAGTGGGAAGAACCCCAGGCTTAAAGCGAAGGGCACCGGCCAGGGATCCGGGGGGCCCTGAAGGTTCTAGTTACGCCTCTGCCTATTGTATATAGATCTTTAGAGAGACCTCATTTAGAATACGGTGTCCAGTTCTGGAGACCTCACTTACAGAAAGATATTGATAAAATAGGAGTCCAGAAATGGGTAACAAAAGTGGTGAAAGGTTTGGGGGATGAAACATATCGAGAGGGACTTCAGGAACTTAATATGTACAGTCTGGAGGAAAGAAGGGAAAGGGAAGACATGATTGAAACCTTTACATACATCAAGGGGGTGAACAAGGTTCAGGAAGGCAGTTTTTTCAATATGAAACCAAAATCAAGAACACGGGGACATGACCTCAAACTAAATGGAAGGAAGGTTCAAAACGAATCTTAGAAAGTATTATTTTACTGAAAGGGTAGTTGATGCTCAGAATAAACTACCAGCAGAGGTAGTTAACAGTAAGAGACTTCAAACATGCTTGAGATAGTCAGATAACAAAGTTAACAAAAAAAAACAAAAAACAGAAAAAAAAAAAACCCTAAAAAAAAACAAAAAAGGGCAGACTCGATGGATTATTCTGTCTTTTTCTGCTGTCACTTTTCTATGTTTCAATGTTTCTTTGGATAGCGTGGAATTAGGCCAGCAGGGAGTCATCCAGTGGTGAATGCTGTGTGATTTGACTAATTAGGCTTCATTTACACACCTGTAAATATGTTACTGATGTTATTACATATGTGTTTTCTAGGAGAAAAATTCCTGCGTGACGATCAGTAAAATACTTGCGTATAGATGCATTTAAATGCGTAAAGATGTGCAAAGATACGTATGCTTACATAATGAGAATTTATTTTTCCCCTTTGTTAACCGGTTGCCGACCGCCGCACGACTAAATACTGTGGCGGTCAGCCCCGGCCAGGCAGAGTGACGTATGGATACGTCACTTGCCTGTCACTGACTTGAGAGCCAATTGCGGGCGGGCGCGCGCCCCCCACAGCTCGTCAACTGACAAGTCAGTGCGTGTGACCGGCGGACCCGATGTCCGCCGGTCACACTACGATCGCTCCGGTGAAGGGAGAAAGGCGGAGCGGCTTATGTAAACAAGCCGCCCGTCATTCTCCCTGGTGTAAAAATAAAGATCAGACGGTTCTACTATGTAGGACCGTTGATCTTTGTTTTTACACCAATAGCAATGTCCCTATACAGTTAGAATCACGCCCCTAGGACACACTTAACCCCTCCCTGTCCAATACAGTTAACCCCTTCCCTGCCAGTGTCATTTTTGCAGTAACAGTGCATATATATAGCGCTGATTACTGCAGTAATGTCACTGGTAACCCCAAAAGTGTCAAAATTGTCAGTCAAGGGTCCGATCTGTCCGCCGCAATGTCGCAGTCCCGCAAAAAAAACCGCAGATCGCCGCCATTACGCGTTAAAAAAAAAACACCAAAAATGACAAAAATCTTTCCCTTTGTTAGTAAACGCGATAACTTTTGCGCAAACCAATCAAAATACGCTTTTTGCGATTTTTTTTACCAAACATATGTAGCATAAAACAAATTGGCCAAAAATGTTAAAAAATTTTGATTTTTACATTTTTTTGGGGAATTTCATATAAAAAAATTTGAAAAATATTGTTATTTTTGCAAAATTGATGCTCTTTTTTTGTTTATAGCGCATGATCAAAAAATCGCACAGGTGATCAAATACCACCAAAAGAAAGCTCTGTTTATGGGAAAAAAAGGACGTCAAATTCGTTTATGTACAGCGTCGCACGACCGCGCAATTGTCCGTTAAATTCACGCAGTAAAAAAATCGCAAAAAACCCCCTGGTCTTTTAGCAGCCAAATCCTCCGGGGGTTGAGTGGTTAAGACTTAATTTTTGCATTTACAAACACATATGCATGCATTTTTATGTGCAAGTGCATATTCTTCAATGCAGATTTTTTTGGATACTGTGTTATGGATCTAAATGCAGTGCTTGTTTACTCACCTGTGTAAATGGCTCTGATGAAAATAATGCAGCTACAGTATGTTCAGATCTGTATTTTAAAAAACACTTGTATTTACATTTTTTTATGGCTGTGTAAATGAAGCCTAAAACTGCAAGTCCCTCTCCATAATAGTTTTCTTAAGGCACAGTTCAACCATATATGCAAAAAGGTCCTTTCTGGCCACACCTCCTAAATTCTGTAAGGTGTTTTAAGTTAGAGCCCTCCAGGAATATAAAGATCCTAGTTTCTGCTCTTCCTCCCCAAGTAATAAAGAATGCTAATTTCTCTCCTGGAGCGAACCAGGGAAAGCCCCCTAACAGTATGAGCAGGGACGGGAAGGATGCTAACTTACCTTCTTTGTTTAACAGGTCCCAGATACCTAAAATTGCTTGCCACAGGGGAAAAATGAATCCGCTAGACTGCTATGCTCCTGGGTAGCCAAGGGGTGGGAGCCAAATTTCCCCCGACCATTGTTTTTTAAATGGGGACCCATATTTTGTCATGGACATGACTCTTATGCATTTTTAACATATTTTCCTGGCTGGGTCACTGTTGTGTTTGATGAATAGAGGTTTTCGGTGATGGGATCAAAGCAGGTGAGGTTAGAGAGACCCGAGCAGGTCTCAAACATCCAGCTTAAGGCAATATGTTGATAACTCTTTTAATCCAAAAACACCTGGTATTCAAACCACCAAAAATATGTTGGTAGTGTTATTAGTGTTGGTAGTGAGAAATTAGCATAATATCTTGAGCTGCTTTCCTTGCACATGCATTCTCGTAAAACTGTAATGACGAAAGGAGTCCAAAACCTTATTATAAATAAAGGGGTCCAAACTGGACAAGTACTTGCTATTAAAATGAGAACATGTCCTGCATCTCCAGGTGAATCAACACAGCTACTACCAAGTCCGTAGTATGGAAGGCACACCCTGTCACTGCTGCAGACATGCATGGAAGGAAGGTTGATGTGTTTCACACATTAAACGGGCTTTGTCAAAACCATAACTTTGAGAAAGCACGTTTAACGTGTGAAACGTGTCAACCTTCTTTCTCCCCTGCTGATATTCCTATCGTGCCTTGTTTTTTTTGATGATTTTTCAATAATGTTTTCTAATGCATCATATGGGTGTGCATCCACCCAATCTTTTTCCTTTCCATACTTGCTATTGAAGATTTGCTTTGTGCTACTTGAAATTAAAGGTAAAGGTTAAAGTTGAAATAGGACAAATTACTTAGCAAGCTATTGCATAGTTAGTTTAACCAGCCACAGCAGCATAAATAGCTTGTAAACTACTGTATACATACATACTGGCAGCTTGTAGGCATTTTGTGGTTTGTTAAGACTGCTTTAACACTTTATTAATTCTTTTTGTATAAGCCTGTTTCTGTGAGCATGATCTTAACCATTTTTTTATTAGCTCTCAAACCTTAATCTACGGTAATTTTCAACACAGTGGCTCACACATAAAACACTATAAGGGTCTGTGTCCACAGACCTCTGCTATTGTGTCAATCCCATCAATTTGAGATGCTTCCCAGAATTTATTGACATGCGCAATGGACTCGCAGTTAATCTTTTGACTTGCATTTGACCTGTGGGTTTCTCAACCCCATAGAATTGTATTGGAATGCAAAACCCCATTGAAGTACCTGTACAATGTATACACAGCATGGAATAGTTACTCACAAGGTAACTATTAAGCATTGATTAAGCATTGAATGAACCATCTGTTTTGCCTTGTGTTACATCACTCTAAAATGAACATTGACTAAGGGGGTACTGACACTGCAAGTTCCCATTCAGTATTGCTAACTGTGACAAGAGTCACTTTGGTTGGGGGGCCGTTGAACCCAGCTTACCTTAGAGACGTTGAGAAATCACTCTCTCAGCTCCCTAGGCCCTACTTATATGTAAGTCACCCTATGTCTATTAGGGGCACAGGGTGACCGAGAAAACGATGGACGACTACTTAATGGACGCTGAGAATATGGTTTTGACTGCTTCAAATAAAGAAAGAGAAAAAAGGGAGTGTTCGTCCCCCGCTTCCTTCAGCTCCCGGGTCAGACTATTTGGTCGCCGCCAGATGTTTGCTTTGTCCTGATGTACACTGGCTCAGCCAATTTGTAAGTATGATTTTTCCCTACATAGGGCTCTCCACAAGTTACCATTCTTTGTTGGCCATTATTTTTCATATAATTAAAAACTGATATGATGTATTTTTTAGATATACTGTACTTGTATGCATCTACTCCTGAAGAGTGAGTGATTGACTCATGAAACACATTGAGTTAGAAAGATGCATCTAGTTCACCATTGAATCTTATTACTGCTATGCACAAACATGTATACCAACCATCATGTCTTTCATCATGTACTGTAATTATGTCTGCATTGGCACATGCATTTGCACATTTGTTGATGTTTTTTATACTTAATAAATTTGCTACTATATCTACGTCATTACAATTAACCATTTGTGTACACCTCATTTAAAGTCCCAGGGGTATATCCTTTTTTATTTGCATGTAAATTTTGGGATGGAGGTGTGTCACTGGCAGTACTAAATCTCTTTTTATCATTTTGACTACTTCAAATGGGACAGTAATATTTACCCACAATATCCCCCAAGAAATCTGTGATACATTCATTTCACTGTACCAGGATTATAGAACATTGTATGAACTTTGCCTCATAGACTATTGTAGACTGTTGCCATGAAGTCTGTGACTTCTGAATAATCAAAACATTGCTTAGATGTGGATTCTCAAATCTTCAATATGGGAGACGGACAGTCTGCTACTGGGGTCTTCTTCTATTGTCTGTTTAATAAGGTGTTCTGTGTTTATACTTAGGATAATGTGTAATGTACTTTGTTTTAGCCTTGTTGCTGGTCAGTCTGGTCACCCAGGCTGGTTTTAGTTTGGGGTAATTAGCATGTTAATTATAACATTGTCTAGGTCTGGATTCCCATTCACCTATTGTTTCTGTCCAGATGGTTAGTTAATTAGCTCAAGTTAATTATGTTTCTGTATACAATTTCATCTGCATACGGTAATGTAATCAGGCTCACCTGACCTGGTGGGGTATATATTCGGTGTGAATTTGTTCAATAAAAATTCCTGTTGTACCCTGTAACGGAAACGCTGACCCACACTGTACTTGTGGTCTTGCGTCAGTATACGACTTCCTTGCAGTCATGAACATAGATATCAAATCCTAGCCGCCCCCATACAAAGCTAGCCAACAACTTAGCTTGTACAAGTTAGGGAACCTTCTCCTTTATTGAACAGTTTCACACTTAACTTATACACACATGAGCACATCCCCCTCCAGATCAAAATACAACATACAGGTCAGCGGTTACCTGATTACATTATCATATGCAGATGAAATTGTATTCAGAAACAGAATAAGCCTGAACTAATTAGCTAGCCTTCTGGACAGAACAATGTGGGCTCATTAACAATTAACAATGGGACAGGCAGACTAAACACAATCCATATCCCACCTCAAAACAGACAATAGGACAAGACTGCCAAAGACAGTCTGTCTGTCTCCTACATAGAAGTACATGGAATAAACATCTACGTATTGCTATGATTATTTAGAAGTCAGACTTCATGGCAACAGGCTATAGGTCTCATAGTGTAAAATGGGATTAAATCTTCATATTTCTTGAGAGATGCTCGCTAGGATTTCAGGAACGATCAACTCAGCACTCCAGGCGAAAAGGGCTATAGTCACAAAGTCCCTAGCCAGTTTGGGAGTGTCTGAAAAAACAGGTATTCGGGATACCAGCGTTCTTTACACTAACCTTAAAGGTCTCTTCTGCCCAAGATTAAGGCCCTTATAACACTTGAGCATTCTGTAGCTTGCAGCTAAAATCTCCAAAATGTTCCACATCAAAAATTCCATGGTTTTCAAGTGTGCCTGTTCAAAACTGAGAATAGTGGCACTAGAAGCTTGTTTAACTTTGGGCTTTAAAGCGGCGTTCCAGCCTAACTGCACACTCACCTGTCCCATGGTCCAGCGATGCGCCGTCTTCTCCCTCTCTGTTCTGCGGCGCCGGCATCACTGATGTGGGCACCCGGCTGTGACAGTTTGCGGCTTCACAGCTGGGTATGCACTGCGCATGCGCGAGTTGCGCTATGCGTCGTGATTGGCCGGCAATCTTCTGGGACCTCTGACATGTCCCAGAAGATTGCAGGGAGGGAGGGAGAGAGGAGAACTTCCGCTCAGGGTGCCGCGGCGCTCCGAGCGGAAGTGGGAGCGGGTACCTGTCAAAACTAGGTACCCGCTCCCCCCCCCCAAAAAAAAATTACATGCCAAATGTCAGGGGGTTAGGACTATTTAAAGTGGAAGTTCCACTTTTGGGTGGAACTCCGCTTTAAGCATCCCCCCATCCTATATTTTTTGCACATTTTTATATAATCCTTGTGGCATTATTTGTCGTTTTTTTATTAATTCGATTGAAAATATTTTTTTAAATAATTAGCAGCTGCATAATGTATTAATTGTATTAAATGTGACTGTGGTTTTATTTATTAGGGGTTGTGTATGATATTGTATCTTCTATAGGAAATTATCAGCATTCCTTATAAAATATATTATTTTTTTCATATCTTGTTCTGACGTGATGAAAGGTGATATCTGATGATTGTTATTGACTACCATAATGTGCAAATCATTGTTAATTTTTGTATTGTCCTATTAAAAATAGTAAGATTTGTGTATTTATGTATGCACTGCTTTGCAACTTGAAAATGCAATAAGGTTACATAGTATAGTACACTGTCCAGTCACAGATCTGCTTTGTTCTTTGTAATGCATGCTAAGCTATTTTCCCTCATTAAAGAATCCAGCATGCTTCATGCTGTGGCATTACTGGATTAATTTATTAGTCACTCAGCAATATGTGACGATGATTATAGGAGAAACATGGGTTCCTGCCTCTAACCATCTAATTTCAGTGGTGATTACTTAAAATATCAGTACTTTATGAATTATTTTACGAATGCCCACAATAAATCACAGGAAGCATCAATGCTTTCATTTTTAACAATGTATCCATAGCTGGCATTAGGTATGAATCCTCTGTCATACACAGGGTGCCATCCTGTGGGGGATGAGGTGCCCATGAGTGGACTGTAACCTTTTATTAGCATTCAATATAACATTTACAGCAGGCATTGTTCTGTTTCCTCTGTTTTCATCATTTCATATATTTTATTTTTAGCTTCATTTATTTTTCCTTACCACCTCACTGCTCTAAAAACTTCTTAAAGTGGACCTTCCATGAAAATGGTAGGTCTGCTCACTTTTAAAGCCCCCCAACCCCTTCTCCCCTAAAGTCAAACTGCCTAATTAAAAAACAAAAACAAAAAAAAACAAACAAACAAAAAAAACCAACAAAAAAACAAAGCTATTGTGAAAAATAAAGAAAAAATACTTACCATCGAAGTTGTGCTTTTAACTACGAAATGCCTGATGTCTCTGTCTAAACTTCCTACAGGCAAAACATTACTCACAGAAAGCAGAATGGAGTTATTTACTAAGGGAATAAAGACTATTTACTTTGCACAGCGCATCTTCATTTAGCTTAGTGAAAAATGTAGTTAATGAGAAGAAGTGTTCATTTCAAACATTCTACTAGAGAAAAGCAAAAATCTATTTCTTAAAATTTCCCTTGCACGTGATTTGGTGTTTAAACTATTTATTAAAATGATTGTAAAGGCAGAAGTTTTTTTTATCTTAACCTCTTTAAGACCGGAAGATTTTCCTGCTTAATGACCAGGCCCTATTTTGCGATTCCGCACTGCGTTATTTTAGCGGGCAATTGCGCGGTCGTGCGACGCTGTACCACAATAAAATTGAGGTCCTTTTTTTCCCACAAATAGAGCTTTCTTTTGGTGGTATTTGATCACCTGTGCGATTTTTATTTTTGGGCTATAAACTAAAAAAGAACGACAATTTTGGAAAAAAAAAACAATATTTTTTACATTCTGCTATATAACATTCCCAAAAAAAAAAATAAAAAAAAATTTTTTTTTAAACATTTTAGGTCAATTTGTTTTCTGCTACATATTTTTGGTAAAAAAAATAGCAATAAGCGTATGTTGATTGGTTTGCGCAAAAGTTATTGCTTCTACTAACTACAGGAAAGATTTATGTCATTTTTATTGTTTTTTCTAGTTTACTGTTGTTTCTAGTAATGACGGCAATCTGCGATTTTTAGTGGGACTGCAACATGAGATTGGACCCATAACTCACATT
The DNA here is from genome assembly GCF_965119305.1 of Pelophylax lessonae. Taxonomy (NCBI): domain Eukaryota; kingdom Metazoa; phylum Chordata; class Amphibia; order Anura; family Ranidae; genus Pelophylax; species Pelophylax lessonae. The sequence continues at coordinate 21,322 of NW_028119397.1, read as the reverse complement.
TTTGACACTTTTGGGGGTACCAGTGACATTACTACAGTAATCAGTGCTAAAAATATGCACTTTTACTGTAATAATGCCATTGGCCGGGAAGGGGTTAATACTATTGGTGATCAAGGGGTTAAATATAAGCCTAGGGGAGTGATTCTAACTGTGGGGGGGGGTTGGACTTGCAGTAAATCTGTTTCGGGCAGTCGTCAAGTGGTTAATGCATTCTATACATTAAGATAAAAAGCCTTCTGTGTGCAGCAGCCCCCCTCAGCTTCCCTAATACTTACCTGAGGTCGATCAAGATCCAGCGATGTTGCACGAGAGACTCCGCTGTCCAGTACTCCTCTCCTCATTGGCTGAGACAGCAGTTTGGAGCCATAGGCTCCCACTATTGTCAATCAAAGTCAATGAGCCAATGAGAAGAGAAAGGGGGCAGGGCCAGGCCGTGTATCTGTGTCTGAATAGACACAAGGAACTGCGGCTCAATAGGGGAGTGATTCTAACTATGGGGGGGTTGGGCTTGTGAGATGACCATAGAACCATGCAATCCTATATAGCAGGATAACATGGTCTCTGTGATCATTGCAGGGAGAAGGACGGATGGCTGTGTTTACATCAGCAATCTGTCCTTCTCTGTCAGCGTGGGAGATCGCCGGTGTCAGACGGCAATCCGAGCTGCCTGACACACGCCCTGGCTCCCCGGCTGATGAGCAGGGGGCGAGCGCTTGGCGCCGGCGACACGAGCTCGCCCCCTAGCCTCCTGAGAGCGAGCAACGTAGAGCTACGTCGCTTTGCCCAGGAGCGGCTGTCTGCCGCAGTAAATCTGCGGCGGGCAGTCGTCAAGTGGTTAATGCATTCTATACATTAAGATAAAAAGCCTTCTGTGTGCAGCAGCCCCCCTCAGCTCCCCTAATACTTACCTGAGGTCGATCAAGATCCAGCGATGTTGCACGAGAGACTCCGCTGTCCAGTATTCCCCTCCTCATTGGCTGAGACAGCAGTTTGGAGCCATAGGCTCCCACTACTGTCAATCAAAGTCAATGAGCCAATGAGAAGAGAAAGGGGGCAGGGCCAGGCCGTGTATCCATGTCTGAATAGACACAAGGAACTGCGGCTCATCTCGGGTGCCCTGATAGCAAGCTGTTTGCTGTGGGGGCATTCAACAGGAGGGAGAAGAGGGACCCGAGAAGAGGAGGATCTGGGTTGCTCTGTGCAAAACCACTACAAAGAGTAGGTAAGTGTAACATGTTTGTTATTTTTAAACGAAAAAAAGAAAAAAGACTTTAGTATCACTTTAACCACTTAAGGACCGCTCCAAGTACATTTACTGCGGTAGGAAGTGGCCCTTAAGTGCAAAATTACGTACCTGTACGTGATTCTCGTCGACGGCTCTAGGTCGTGCTCCCGCTGTGATTGTACACAGCGGGAGCCAATCAGCAGGTCCAACGACTGCGATGGTTTACGGGACCCAACGAACGTTCGTAGGAAAGACAGAACGGCGGTCTGCCTATGTAGACAAGGCAGACCGCCGTTCTGTCCCAGAGGGAGGAAGACATTTTGTGTTCCTACTAATCATCTCTTCCTCCATTCAGTCCATCCTGCACACAGTAAGAAAGCATACCCAGAGAACACAGTTAACCCTTTGATTGCCCCTGATGTGTCATTTATACAGTGACAGTGCATTTTTTTTAGCACTTATCACTGTATTGGTGTAAATGGTCCCCAAAAAGGGTCACTTATGCCCCATACACACATGCAGATTATCTGCAGACTTTTGTCTGCAGACTTACCAAAACCATATAATATGAGGTCAAACCTAAACACTTTCAATTTGTATGCAATCCGGCAGGCTCTTGCACTACATAGAAAAGGTAAGTCTGCAGACAAAAGTCTGCAGATAATCTGCACGTGTGTATGGGGCATTAGTGTCAGATTTGTCCGCCACAATGTCACAGCCTCACTAAAGATCGCTGCCATTACTAATAAAAATAATGAAAAAAATAAGTCCATAAATCGATCACATAGATTGTAGACGCTATAAATTTTGTGCAAACCAATCAATATATGCTTTTTGGGATTTTTTTTAACCAAAAATATGTAGCAGAATACAAATTGGCCTAAATTGATGAAGAAATTAGATTTGTTACATTTTTATATTGGATGTGTTTTTATAGCAGAAAGTAAAAAATATTGTTTTTTTTTTTCAAAATTGACAGTCTTTTTTTGTTTATAGCGCAAAAAATTAAAACCGCAGAGATGATTAAATACCACCAAAAAAAAAGCTCTATTTGTGGGAAAAAAAGGACATCAAATTTATTTGGGTACAGCGTCACACGACCAGGCAATTATCAGTTACAGCAATGCAGTGCCGTATCGCAAAAAAATGGCCTGGTCATTAAAACCTTCTGGGGCTGAAGTGGTTAAAGTCACTCTTGATATTTTTAAAAGATAAAAAGTAGCAATCCTTGCAAAGCAATTAAATAATAATTATCTGTCCTGCTGCCCTCATCACCAAATCCCACTGGGTTGAAGACAGACGGTTGGTGAAATACACTTTAGGTGTGTTGAAAGTCTGGTCTCCTGCTATGTGTTCTGGTTTCTTCTGCTAGAATGTAAAGGCCAGCAGATAAAACCACAGAGTGCAGCAGGGGTGCCAGCATCAGAAGATTGTCAGCAACCTTTTGCAGAAGATTTTTAGTAACCTTTTCTCTTTAACACAGAGAGTTACATTTGGTGTAGACAGGAGACAGGTTTGTAAGAATTGTTTATTTTTTCAGGGATGGCTTCTTTTTAAAAATATCAACAGAGTTACTTTAACCACTTCTGAACCGGTAGGTATTCCCCCTTAATGATCAGGCCATTTTTTGCGATACGTCATTGCGTTATTTTAACTGACAATTGCAGTGGTGCAATGCTGTACTCAAATAAAAGTTATGTCCTTTCCCCCCCAAATAGAGCTTTCTTTTGGTGGTATTTGATCACCTCTACGATTTTGATATAGAGTGACGATTCTGAAAAAAAAAAAAAAAAAACAATTTTTTTACTTTCTGTTATAAAACATTCTCAATAATAATAATAAAAAAAATGTAATAATCAAATTTTTTCATCATTTTAGGCCAAGTTCTATTCTGCCATATTTTGGTAAAAAAAAAAAATTCCAATAACCATATATTGATTGGTTTGGGTAAAAGTTATCGTGTCTACAAACTAGGGAAAATATTTATGTCATTTTTATTTATTTATTTATTTACTAGTAATGGCGGCGATCAGCGATTTTTAGTGGGACTGCAACATTGCAGCAGACAGATCGGACACCTAACTGACATTTATGGGGGGACCAGTGATATTACTACAGTAATAAGTGCTAAAAATATGCACTGTTAATGTACTGATGACACTGGCAGGGAAGGGGTTAACACCAGGGGCGATCAAAGGGTTAAATGTGTCCCTAGGGGGTGCTTTCTAACTGTGAGGGGGTGGGCTTGCTGCATGAATACAGAGACCTGTGTTCCTAAATAAGAGGAACACAAGATCCCTGTGTTCATAACTGACACTACAGCGGTCTGTGAGGGGTGAGAGACAGAGGGGGTGTGAGAGACAGAGGGGGTGAAAGACGGAAGAGGTGAGAGACAGAAGGGGGGTGAGAGAGTGGGGGTGTGAAAGACAGAGGAGGTGTGAGAGACAAAGGGTGGAGTGAGAGAGGTGGGGTTTGAGAGAGGAGGGGTGAGAGAGAGTGAGGGGTGTGAGAGAGGAGGGTTGAGAGAGAGTGGGGGGTGTGAAAGACAGAGGAGGTGTGAGAGACAAAGGGTGGAGTGAGAGACAAAGGGTGGAGTGAGAGAGGGGGGTGTGAGAGAGGAGGGGTGAGAGGGAGTAAGTGAGAAAGAGGGAGGGGGGGTGAGGGGAGGTGAGAGAGAGAGAGAGGGGGTGAGAGGGGGAATGGAGGGGTGAGAGAGAGGGGGATGGGGGATAAGTGAGGGGGGAGAATGATTTCCAACTTTCCGATGCCTATAGTGTACCCATCAGCAGGGTTCTCTGATCACTATATCAGCCTGGTTAAAGAGTCAGGGACTTCTCATGACAGTCATGTCACACAGTCAGGGACTCTTCTCACCTTCCTGTCAGCTCCATCATAAGCTGCATGTATTAAAAAAAGATCACAGCCCAGTACCCCAATACTGTATAGGTGGGGTACTTCCGGCATTAAGTTGGGTGCCGCCACCTCCTTCTACTCCTCTGCTCCTCTCACCATCCCCAGCAGTTCTCCTCGCTCTTCCTGCCTCCTCATCTGCTCCTATATTGGGCTCCTTTTACTCTCCTGCCAGGCCCCACTCTGAGCCATATTCCTGTCTGAATAATGTGTCTGGGTTTCAGATGGACACATTTTTCAGACAGACCTAAATATACTGCTCCTATATGACACATGCGCAGCCTCTCATTGGGCTCCCTAGTGACCCCGGGCCCTCGGCAGTGCCCACGTACTCGAATGGTCAGTCTGCCCCTGTATACAACGTTTTCTGGTCAAATGCAGGAAGTACAAGCTAAAGACTAATTTGAAATAACAGAATAAAATATGGAGTCAGATATTGAACTATTAAAGTGGTTGAAAACCTTGGACATGAAATAAAAACAAAGCGCATCCATCTGAATGATGAACTTTCCTCTATCCAAAGCACTGAGTGTGTTCTCCCTGCTTCCTCATTCCTCTGTTATGTGGAGTCACCACTGACAGCTTTTGAAGGGGTGGTGTTCCTTACACCAGGCCCGGACTGGGACAAAAAATAGGCCCGGGCATTTTGGACTGAGCAGCCCAGAGGGGGGGGGGGGGGGGTCGTGACGGGGGCGTGGCTGGGGCGTGGCGTTCGTCGGGATGGTTGATCACAGAATTTAATGTTCCAGGATGTGTGGATTCGATTACGGTACCTTTTTTAGATTAATCTGATAGATTGGGTCCAATTTAGATCAGAACTGGCATATGATGCTGTTTTTTTTTTTTTTGTCTTACTTTAAATCATGTTTTGATGGTTGAGTCCTAAAAATATTATGAAGCAGCACAAGATGAGGGTTACTCTAATCAAGGGGTAGACAACCTTTTTGGGCACAGTGTGCCGAAAAATGTTTTCAAAGAAATTGGGAGTACCAGATACATAAAAAACAACTGTCAACTTCATATAAAGTAACTGCTGTAAACCGCTTGAATAATAGTAAGAAATCAAGTGAGCTTTGCACCTTCACACATCAGATCACCCCAATTCCTGCACCATCACACATCAGATCAGCCCCAATTCCTGCACCATCACACATCAGATCAGCCCCAATTCCTGCAACTTCACACAACAGATCACCCCAATTCCTGCACTATCACACCTCAGATCACCCCAATTCCTGTACCTTCACAAATCAGATCAGCCCCAATTCCTGCACTATCACACATCAGATCACCCCAATTCCTGCACCTTCCTACCTCAGATCACCCCAATTCCTGCACCTTCCCACCTCAGATCAGTCCCAATTCCTGCACTATCACACATCAGATCACCCCAATTCCTGCACCTTCCCACCTCAGATCACCCCAATTCCTGCACCTTCCCACCTCAGATCACCCAAATTCCTGCACTATCACACCTCAGATCACCTGGCAGGCTGGCACTGGCAGCAAATATTTTATTCAAATCAGGATTTCTTCTGCAAATAGGCTGGCACTGGCAGCAACAATGTTATTCAAATCAGGATTTCTTCTGCAAATAGGCTGACCTGGCACTGGCAGGCATAGTACTAGACCAGTACTATGCCTGGCTGCCATTGCCAGGCCAGCCTATTTGCAAAATAAATCCTGATTTTAATTAAATTGTTGCTGCCAGTGCCAGCCTATTTGCAGAAGAAATTCTGATTTCTTTGAATAAAATTGTTGCTTCCAGTGCCAGCCCAGCCTATCTGCAAAATAAATCCCTAAGTAGAAGTCGCTCCTCTCTCCAGTCCTCCACTTACCTTGGGTGTGCTGTGCTGTGCGGTGCGGCTGCAGAGTGTTCCCGCTGGACATAGTACAGGAGATGGTCAGAGACTGCAAACATGATACAGGAGATGGTCAGAGACTGCGGACATGATACAGGAGATGGTCAGAGACTGAGGACATGATACAGGAGATGGTCAGAGACTGAGGACATGATACAGGAGATGGTCAGAGACTGAGGACATGATACAGGAGATGGTCAGAGACTGAGGACATGATACAGGAGATGGTCAAGAGACTGAGGACATGATACAGGAGATGGTCAAGAGACTGAGGACATGATACAGGGGATGGTCAAGAGACTGAGGACATGATACAGGGGATGGTCAAGAGACTGAGGACATGATACAGGGGATGGTCAAGAGACTGAGGACATGATACAGGGGATGGTCAAGAGACTGAGGACATGATACAGGGGATGGTCAAGAGACTGAGGACATGATACAGGGGATGGTCAAGAGACTGAGGACATGATACAGGGGATGGTCAAGAGACTGAGGACATGATACAGGGGATGGTCAAGAGACTGAGGACATGATACAGGGGATGGTCAGATACTGAGGACATGATACAGGAGATGGTCAGAGACTGAGGACATGATACAGGAGATGGTCAGAGACTGAGGACATGATACAGGAGATGGTCAGAAACTGAGGACATGATACAGGAGATGGTCAGAGACTGAGGACATGATACAGGAGATGGTCAGAGACTGAGGACATGATACAGGAGATGGTCAGAGACTGAGGACATGATACAGGAGATGGTCAGAGACTGAGGACATGATACAGGGGATGGTCAAGAGACTGAGGACATGATACAGGGGATGGTCAAGAGACTGAGGACATGATACAGGGGATGGTCAAGAGACTGAGGACATGATACAGGGGATGGTCAAGAGACTGAGGACATGATACAGGGGATGGTCAAGAGACTGAGGACATGATACAGGGGATGGTCAAATACTGAGGACATGATACAGGAGATGGTCAGAGACTGAAGACATGATACAGGAGATGGTCAGAGACTGAGGACATGATACAGGAGATGGTGACATTGATACGCAGCACTGATGGGCACTGATAGGTTGCACTGATAGGCGGCACTGATATGCAATACTTATGGACAGTGATAGGCAGCACAGATAGGCGGCAGTGATAGGCACTTATATACGGCACTGATAGGCAGCAAGGATGGGCATTAATAGGTGGCACTCATAGGCCCTGATATACAGCACTGATAGGCAGGACTAATGAGGAAGCACTGATGGGCCCTGATAGGCATCACTGATGGGCACTGAAAGGCATCACTGGTGGGCACTTATTGGCAGTACTGGTGGGCACTAATTGGCAGTACTGGTGGGCATTGTTGGGGCAGCACTGATTATCAGTGACCCGATTGTCAATGCAGATGTCCCCTCCGAGGAATGCCGCTTACCGGCTCTCCTCTCCACACGAGCCGTAAGCATGAGGAGAAGAATGCTGATAACCGGCATTTTCCATTTACACCAGGCATGTCCAACCTGCGGCCCAGGGACCACATGCGGCCCAGAACCCCAGGCAATGCGGCCCACTGCCACCTGAATTTTTTTTTTGCTGGGGAGGAAGGAAGTCAGGTCGGGGGAATGGCCACAGCGGCTTCCAACTAACGGTAGGCAGAGCCTGCTTTGGAGGGGGGGGCGAGCATGTGCAGTGTTTCTGTCTTTAACCACTTCTTCAAATCACTGAAGTGGTCATGGTGGTTCGAGTGTTCCCTTAATATCTCTCAGAAGAAGTAAGCCTCTGTATACTGATTCCATTTCATTTGATCATCCTCTAGTTGTGTTAAATTAGTGCAGGGGGTGCGGCAGCGCGGGAAGGGTGTGGCGACATTTTATTACTTATATACCTTAACTATTGTATATATTTTAGATGCGGCCCGAGAAAATTTCTCTACACTCAATGTGGCCCAGAGAAGCCAAAAGGTTGGACACCCATGATTTACACTGTGATCAGCTGTGATTGGACACAGCTGATCACATGATAAATCACCTGTATCATGGGCTCTTTCTGCTACTTCTCCTATTCATGTTTGACAACCAGAGTCAGACCCTAATATGTCAGTCCTAGAGGATAAAGAAGCAGAAAGGAGTGAAAAGGATATGAAAAGGATATTGAGCCAGTGTTGAAGGAAGCCATGGAAAATGTATTTCCCTAACCTTGCCACCATATTGAAGAGGGAGCTTCATGTAACATGCCTGCTAAAGTTGAAAAGTGAATTGCCTCTGTCCACAAAAGCCTTGGCACTGTGCAGCCTGACTCTCCTTTACCTTGTCATGCCCCTTTGGGCATAAGGAGACCAACACATACTTGCAAGACATTCCCTGTTGCTGAAAAGAATGTGCAGTCTATGATGGCTGAGTCACTCCTGAAATTATTTTCACACCTTGAAAAATCTTTGCTGAACTCTATCCAGTAAAAAAAAGAGCCTGAAAAAAGTGGGTTGTCCCAGTGGTTGATCCTGCCGTCTCTGTCCTAAACAAGCATCTTACTGTACCTATTAAATATGTTCTTTTTTTTTTAAATTCTGCTCATAGAAAATTTGATATGCTCATTAAAGCTCTCGTTAACCTGAAAGGCCCAATGAATGACCAATGTGACCCTGTATTTCAGGATTGTGCTGTTACAGAGCATTCATTACAACAATTGCCTTCTGCTTTTCTTTTTTTGTGTAGATGCAGAGATGTATAGTAACTAAGTAGAACTACTTCACTACTGTATTTAAGTACCGAAAGGCGGTATCTGTACTTTCCTAGAGTAGAATTTTTTTCTCCTACTTCCACTTTTACTTCATTAAATTTTTTCAATGATTTCAATACTTCTACTCAAATATTTTTTTTTGTGCTGCTTAGTTACTCATTACAATTATAAAAATTACCACTGCCAGAACAGTAGATGGCAGGTTTCATGAAGCTGAAAACATGTGTATTATCAGCGCATACGAAAATAAAAGCTACTGTATGTATAAAAAAAAAGCTGCATTTGAAATAATAAAAAACAATATGATGTTCAAACTTTTGACTTCTTTCTTTAATAACTACATAACACAGTACTTGTACTTTTAATGTCAGTACTTGAGTAGAAATTTTCTTTTCAAAACTACTGGTACTTTTACTTTCAGTTCTTGAGTAGCAAAATTTTAAAAAAAACTACTTGCAATACTTAAGTACAAAAAATGTTGAATACTTTAGTACTTCTACTCAAGTCACTTTTTGATTGAGCACTTCCACTTCTACTCAAGTCACTTTTTGATCGAGCACTTGTACTTTTACTCAAGTATGGGTTTTGAGTACTTTATACAACTCTGTGTAGATGCCATGAAACATGTCATGAGACAAATATGCCAAGATTCTTATGGCTAAAGGCTTGGACAGCTGAAGCTTTGTCTAAAATGTACCTCACACTTCTAAGGGATGATGTCTGTTTGGTTAGACACGTGTCCAATATATCAAAGAGATTGCTGGTGGAAAGGTTTTATTCCCTCAATGTAAGGTACTAAAACCATCCGTTTTAGGAGCCCTTGATCATCTAATTGCAGAGCCCCTCATGCTCTAACTGATCTTCAACTTCTAAACTTAAGCTCAACCTTTCTTTTTTGATCAAGGGTTGTCTTACAAAGCCTCCCCCCTCACTCCTAAGCGTGGGGATTTTTGTTATAGTTTGCATCTTTCTGGGTCACAAATGTCCCTGATCTGTGGACAGGTCACCAATAAGGGGGTACCACTGTTCCTCCTGTATGGGGCCTGAGCATCAGGGGGAATTGGATGTGGGCAGGGAGGATGATAAGTGCAGTGGGGAGGCAATTACTGGAACCGATCTCCTGTATGATTCTGTCTGCAGCAGCTGAAAGCTGGCTTCTACTCTTCCTCCTGCTGGCTTTGAGCAGCTGCATAGAGAGCCATACAGGGGATCAGTTCCAGTAATTGCCCCCCACCACACTGATCACTGATGCTTGTGCACTATTATCTGCCCCCTACTGCCTGGCCCCCTGTGCCCCCCCCCCATAGTGCAGCCCGCTTCCCTCTGCTCCTGAAGGCTGCTGCAGGCACATGGGGGAGAGATTCAAGATAGAGAACTGGGCAAGAGGCTGGCAAATATGTAATTTTACTGATACTGATCACTCACTGTGTTCATTCATAACTAAAGTATAGTCAGCTATTTACTATGCTTCGGTTTTTGAATGAAAAGGAAGAGCTGTACAGAGCACTTTCTGTTTATTTACTTTCCCCTGCTCTGTCTCAAATGTAATACATCAGGTGTCTATTTAGATCTCTGCTATCTCACCAAAGCTCCCCCTCCTTAACAACGTTGTAATAAAAAAATAAATAAAAAATGGTAATAAATATAAAAATTGCACAAAAAATTAAAGACTCATTTACAAGGTTTCTCTGGTCCATAGAATGTGAATGACTGGTTTGTGTGGCTGAAGCCGTCTGAAACTCTATGATGATATTTTGATATTTTGGGGGGGGCTCTCAGATCTGTTTTTTATGGGACCCCGTAATTTCTAACAGCAGCCCTACCTGTGGATTCAATCAGTGGTTCCTAAAGGCTACTAGATAGAGTTTAAAACTCTACCACCTCACCAGCACCGCTTATTTTTTTCAAATCAACCAAAAATTGTCCAAGGACAGTTAGTATTGCAGAATACCCTGACGCATCTCTAGTGTCAGGGAGTCGATATGCTAGTACCACCATAGGACAGGTTCAAAGGATTGTGTTCAAACCTTTTCATGGTACCAAATCCCAGTGGGGGTATTTCTACTATCCTGAACTTAAAATTCCTTAACAAATTTCTTCAAATTGCAAAATTTTGCATGGGATCTGCAGGGTCAATAACTGCTTCTCCTAGATAAGGGGAACACATTGCATCAGTGGATGTCCAGGATTCCTATCTGCATATTAACATTTGCCTACCTCATCAGCAATTCTTTTGCTTTGCAGTGGCAGACAACCACTTAAAGTTGATTTCATTGCCCTTTGGTCTATTCTCTACTTCAAGTGTGTTAGCGCCCTTGTTTGCCCTTTTCAGAACTCACGGCATCCTAGAGACAGGCTTTCTAGATGACCTTTTTCTGAAGGATTAATCTTCTGTGCAACTCTCAGCAAATGTCCAAAAGACAATTCATCTGTTCCAGGACTTTGGCTGGGTGATCAGTTAAAAAATCTGTTCTCCAGCCTTCCCTGTGCTTAGAAAATCTGTGTCTAATCCACGATACATTCAAAGCAATAGTGTTTCTTATGGAAAAGAAAGCTCTTTCTCTAAGAGCTCATGCTCGATAACTGAGATCCAAAAGAAATCTAATTCACTTTGAAAGTTCTGGGTCTAATGGTAGCCTTCTTGGAGGCAGTACCTTTCCCCCAGTTCCACTCAAGAACTTTCCAACATTTTTTTGGACTTACCCGTCCCCCTTTTTATTTAAACAAGAATGTTCTTGTTCTGGTGGATCACTACTTCAGTTCTAACACTGGGAAAATCTTTCCTTCTTCCCAATGTAAACTTTTTGCAACAGAAGCAAAGCTGTCAGACTACGGAGGAGTCCTCAAAGCTTAAAAATTTCAGGGAACATGGTCAAGAGAGGAAACAAAACTCCCCATTAACATCTTGGAGCTCAGAGCATACAGATTGTCCCTCCAGTACTAGACCCCACCTCTAAAGGGTCACCTAACTTGAGTGCAGTCAAACAATGCCACCACAGTGGCATATATGTCTAAAACATCAAGGGGGCATGAGAAGCCTGGCTGCAAACCAAAGGAAGCAAACCGGATTCTCTTGTGGACGGAAACTCACACTTCAGAGATTCTTGCAGTGTACATCCCAGGAGTGGATAACTGGCAGACGTGTTCAATCTGATATGCCAAAGATGGGGACTCTGGATGTGGACAACCGAGCCTCCAGATACATCAAGATACCTCTGTTTGTTTGCCAGAACCAGGGATCTTTTAGTTCAATCTGAGTTTATTATATTACATATGTATAGCATACAAATGAGAAAAGACAAGGAACTTAGGATAAGGCACAACACAGAAAACAATATAGTGGTTTTGGTCAGCATATACAGTATTAGACAAAACTGATATACAACATCCAAAATGGATTAAAAAGGTCAGAAAATGATGAAAGTATGGGAAGGCTGAGATTTGTCTAGCTCAGTGCTAAGAATTTGATTAGTATCAGATAATTTAAAAAAGAGCGTTTCAAGTAAATTGATGGGAGCAGGTTGGAGTGGTAGAAGACAATCACACCCAGGGGGTGAGATTGAGTGGGTGGGAAATATAGGTAGGTGCCTAAACATGAAGAAACAAGAAGTCAGACAATCTACTACTGTACCTGAAGATCTTAGATTCATTCTTACTTAAAAACCTTTATTCAAGGTCTCTTACAAATCAGAGTGCTTCATTGGGCTGTCAATTGCTTCCTTTCTGCCCTGAAAAAACCCTTTGAACCCATTAACCACTTCCATACAGAGCAGTTAGACACCCTTCCTGCCCAGACCAATTTTCAGCTTTCAGCATACTTTGAATGACAATTGCTCAGTCATGCTACACTGTAACCAAACAAAATTTTTATCATTTTTTTCACACAAATAGAGCTTTCTTTTGGTGGTATTTGATCACAACTGGGGTTTTTTTTTTTCGTGATATATGCAAAAAAAGAGCAAAAATTTTGAAAAAAAAACACTTTTTTTTAGTTTCAATTATAAAATTTTGCAAAAAATTTATTTTTCTTCATACATTTGGGCCAAAATGTATACTGCTACATGTCTCTGGTAAAATTAACCCAAATTAGTGTATATTATTTAGTCTGTGTGAAAGTTATTGAGTCTAGAAGCTATGGTACCAATTACTGAAAATTGATCACACCAGATGTACTGACTGCCTATCTCCTTTCTTGAGGCCCTGAAATGTCAGGACAGTACAAATACCGCCCAAATTACCCCTTTTTGTAAAGTAGACAGTCCAAGGTATTTAGTAAGAGGCATGGTGGGTTTTTTGAAGTTGTAATTTTTTTCCCACAATTCTTGGGAAAATGAAGAAAAAATGTTTTTTTCTTTTTTTTCCCACAAAGTTGTCAATTTATAAGCTATTTCTAACACATAGCATGTACACAGCAAAAATTACACCCAAAAATACATTCTGCTACTCCTTCCGAGTATGGCGATACCACATGTGTGAGACTTTTACACAGCCTGGCCACAAAAAGAGACTCCACGTCCAAGAAGCACCTTCAGGCGTTCTAGGAGCATAAATACACATAAAACTTTCTTACTACCTATCACACTTTTCAAGGCCCTAGAGCACCAATACAATGGAAAAGTCCACAAAATGACCCCATTTTGGAAAGCAAACACTCCAACATATATTCTATGAGGCATTATGGGTCGTTTGAACGTGTCATTTTTTTCCACAAGTTTTTGGAAAATGTGGGAAACAAATGAAAACCTTTTTTTTTTACACAAAGTTGTCAATTTATAGGATATTTCTAACACATAGCATGTAAATAGCAAAAATTACACCCCAAAATACATTCTGCTACTCCTCCTGAGTATGGTGATACCACATGTGTGAGACTTTTACACAGCCTGGCCACAAAAAGAGACTCCACGTCCAAGTAGCACCATAAGGCGTTTTAGGAGCATAAATACACATAAAACTTTCTCACTACCTATCACACTTTTGAAGACCCTAGAGCACCAATACAATGGAAAAGTCCACAAAATGACCCCATTTTGGAAAGAAAACACTCCAACGTATATTCTATGAGGCATTATGGGTCGTTTGAACATATCATTTTTTTCCACAGGTTTTTGGAAAATGTGGGAAAAAAATGAAAACTTTTTTTTTTACACAAAGTTGTCAATTTATAGGATATTCCTAACACATAGCAGGTACACAGCAAAAATGACACCCCAAAATACATTCTGCCACTCCTCCTGAGTATGGCAATACCACATGTGTGAGACTTTTTCACAGCCTAGCCATATAGAGGGGCCTAACATCCAAGGAGCATCTTCATGCATCCTAGCCACTTGCCTAGGCCTATTTTTGACATTTGGTGTTTACAAGCTAAAATCAGTTGTTTTGCTAGAAAACTGCTTAGAACCCCCAAACATTATATATTTTTTTTTTTTAGCAGAGACCCTAGAGAATAAAATGGAGATTATTGCAACATTTTTTATCACACCGTATTTGCGCAGCGGTCTTCCAAACGCAATTTTTTGGAAAAAATTCACTTTTTTTAATTAAAAAATAAGAAACCAGTAAAGTTAGCCCAATTTTTTTCCATAATGTGAAAGATAATGTTACGCCGAGTAAATAGATACCCAACATGTCATGTTTCAAAATTGCGCACGCTCACGGAATGGCGACAAACTTTGGTACCTAAAAATCCCCATAGGCGACAATTTAAAAATTTCTACAGGTTGCCATCTTTGAGTTACAGAGGAGGTCTAGGGCTAGGGCTTATTCCCCTTGCTCTAACGATCGTGGCGATACCTCACATGTGTGGTTTGAACACCGTTTACATATGTGGGCGGGGTTTCTGTATGCGTTCGCTTCTGCGTGCGAGCTCACGGGTACAGGGCGCTTTAATTTTTTTTTTTTTTTTTTTTTTACTATTTATTTTATTTATTATTTTTTATTTTTACACCATTTAAAAAAAAAAATTGATCATTTTTATTTCTATTAAAAGGAATGTAAACATTCCTCGTAATAGAAATAGGCACGACAGGACCTCTTTTTTGTGAGATCTGGGGTCAAAAAGTCCTCAGATCTCACAAGTACACTAAAAGATAGAAAGAAAAAAAAAAATTATTATATAAAAAAAAAGGACCTTTAAACCGGTTGCTAGGCAACAACATTTTCCGTAGCTCCGGTCCTCCAAGACCATAGAGTCAAGTGAGGGCACTGTGCGGATCTGGGACCGGACCGTTTTCCCCGCTGCCGGCGGGTCCGGTAAGCGGGGAAAAGGACCGGAACACGGCGGGAGGGGGGGGGCGCCTCTTCCGCCATCCCGGAAGGGTGATCCCACGGTGAATCCGCCGCTGGGACCACCCTTATCGGAAAGCCAACCGTCCACCGTTTAAAAAAATACCAGGGTTATGGCAGCTATCTGCTGCCATAACACCGGTATTTAGGTTTAAACGGAGGACGTATATAAACCTTTTTGGACTTGGACATGGTGGCTGTATGAAGGGTGACAGGTACTCGGGTACTTTGTTGGGCAGGTGACAGGTACTCTGGTACTGATGAGCAGGTGGCAGGTACTTGGGTACTCCGATAGGCAGGTGACAGGTACTCGGGTACTCTGATGGGCAGGTGACAGGCAGGTGATAGGTACTGATGAGTAGTACTGATACTGATAGGTGATACTGTACTGATGGGTACTGATGATCAGTACTGATACGTGATAGGTACTGATGAGTACTGATGAGTAGTGATGGGTACTGATGAGCAGGCGGCAAGTACTCGGGTACTTCAGGCGTCAGGTACTCTGATGAGCAGGTGGAAGGTACTCGGGTACTCTGATGGGTAGGTGACAGGTACGTCATCAGAGTACCCGAGTACCCGTCATCAGAGTACCCGAGTACCCGTCATCAGAGTATCCGAGTACCCGTCATCAGAGTACCTGCGTACCCGTCATCAGAGTACCCGAGTACCTGTCATCAGAGTACCCGAGTACCTGTCATCAGAGTACCCGAGTACCTGTCATCAGAGTACCCGAATACCTGTCACCAGCCCATCAGAGTACCCGAGTACCTGTCATCAGAGTACCCGAGTACCCGTCATCAGAGTACCCGAGTACCTGTCATCAGAGTACCCGAGTACCTGTCATCAGAGTACCCGAATACCTGTCACCAGCCCATCAGAGTACCCGAGTACCTGTCATCTGAGTACCTGATGGGCTGGTGACAGGTACTCGGGTACTTTGATGGGCTAGTGACAGGTGCTCTTTATTGGGGGGGGGGGCAATCAGTGTGTTTAGCGTGCACTGTAATCGGTAACTAGCTGTTACCACAATCTCCTCCTCACACAGGATCAGTGTGTGAGGAGGAGAACACGGTGACAGCTAGTTACCGTGTTCTCTGTTGACATTTGTGACCGGCTGTGATTGGACACAGCCGGTCACGTGGTAAAGAGCCAATTTCATTGGCTCTTTACCTAGATCGGGGATCGACTCTGTCCGAGGGACGAGCCTCCTCCCCGATCGCTGCTCTGCGCGCCCCCGGGGAAGCGCATTGCAGAGAGAACGAGTGGCTCGTGCTGGAGCCGCTCATGTGATCGGCTGTGATTGACACAGCCGATCACGTGGTAAACAGCCAATTTCTATTGGCTGTTTACCTTGATCAGGGATGGGCTATGTCCGAGGGACGAGCCTCACCCCCGATCGCCGCGCTGCGTGCCCCCGGGGGCGCGCAGTAGAGGGGAGATCCGGGCGACGTCATATGACGGCGGCCCGGATCCTTACAACCACTTTGCCGACGTCATATTACATGACTCGGTATGGAAGTGGTTAAGGAACTCCTCTTGGGTGATCTTTCCTGAAAAGTGGTCTTCTAAGTGGCTGTCATGTCTCTCAGAACAACAGCTCTATACAAACAGACTGTCTCCTGTTGACAGGGTCTCAAAAAGGACACTCTGCTTCCAGGTTCACTATTGTCAGGTGGATAAGACAACTACATTTAAGAGCTTATACTCTAAAGCAGGGGTCTTCAAACTACGGCCCTCCAGTTGTTCAGGCACTACAATTTCCATCATGCCTAGTCATGGCTGTGAATGTCAGAGTTTTACAATGCCTCATGGGATGTGTAGTTCCACAACAGCTGGAGGGCTGTAGTTTGAGGATCCCTGCTCTAAAGGATATGGTACCTTGAGTACCCTCACATGCTCGCTCCACAAGATTGGTGCAGGTTTCCTAGACATTCCACTATTAAGTATCAGTTGCTCAGCTTTCTAAGCGCACTGCCTGGTTTTCAGTTCACAAATTCTCCAATTTCCCCATGGTGGATGTCCAGGCCTTTGCAGAGGCAGCTTTCGGCCTCAAAGTTTTTTTCAACAGCACTTTGAGTTGGGCCATTTTCTCTTTTGTTGGGGCCAATTAACACGGTGCTGTTTGCCTTGTTGTTGCCCACCCTTCTAATTAATTTTTGCTTGGGGACATCCCAAGGTCTATGAATATTCAGTCTGTGTTCTCTACTGTACGATCACTATAAAAGGAGTTATGACTTACCTGTAAATTCTGTGTCTTGGAGTACAGTACAGGACACTGGCCACCATCCCCTCTGTTCCTGTGTTAGTCTGCATTATTTGCTAAAAAACAGATTTCTCACGGATTAGGGTAGTGTTTCACTATCCAAAGCAAACAGTATCTGCTTTTTTAATAAATCACCCCTTAAGTAAATCAGTGCCATTGTCTGTTTTGTATACTAGAGCTTGTTTACAATTTGAAATTGTGGAAATCTGAAACAACTCCAGGATTTACTGTTTTTACACATTTTCAATGACAATGAAAAAACTTTTTATGAGTACAATGTACATGGACTTTGCGTTGCAGCTAATGCTCTCTCTCTATTATAAAACCAAATTTACACTTGCTATCAAACACTGTTTGCTAGTAAATGTTAAGTTTATTTCCTGTTGTGCCTGTCTCAAAATTATGTCACATCTGAATGAAATACATTTAAAAATTATTGCTACCTTTAGAGTGTAACTGGAGGATTCCACAGATTAAATTAAGCTGAGTAAATAATTACAAAATCAAATGAGGTACCATCATAAAATACCAGAACACTTGCTGTCACAGTCAGCAGGTACAGTGGCTCACACAGTGGTAAACTTTCATTAATTTAATATTAAGAAAGCTATTTGGGAGCAGAGGGGACTAGCGAGTGGGTGAGAAACATTTCATAATTAATGCATATTCACTCAAACCCAGGGTGTTTGCTGAGTTAAAAAAATAAGCAGGGGCATGCAGATATGATTATATTCAGTTTGCACAATTCAATACACTATACATCATTCAGTTATTTCTTGTGGACATTAATGTTTCTGTAACTAAGATTCATGAGCTGCCAAAACTAGAACTAATATTGAAATTAGTTTTAAGAAAAAGTGCAATCGTTTATGTCCTTGTTAAAGTCTATTTATATTTTAAATATTTTATGTGATTCACATGCCTGAAATATTACAAAGCATTTTATACCTGACTCACAGGAGTAACCATCTTAAAAAGGGGACACTTGCAGCACCTTAGTAGTAGAGTATAACTGTGACAAATGCATTTGAAAAATGATGCAAAAGGTTTCAAGAGAGAATTGTGGGTTATTGAGGATTTTCTGTCCATATTAGAACAGCCGACAAACAAGCCTATGCTGAAGCAAAACAAGAAAAAAACAGGCTTTTATGCTAGTAGAGTACCTTCCTATGGTATTCACAACACAACTTTTTTTTAAATATTAGTGTAGCACCCTCCAGGGTAGGTGCTAGGTAAACTATAGTTGGGCCTTGTCTGCTTATCAGCATGGCCATGATTTTCAACTAGGTTGTCATGGTTCCCAGGTGTAGCTGTTAAGACTGTGGAGTCTCCCCACTGTGCTCAATGAGGGTTCTCATTGGGCAGTGGAGGAAACCCGGCCAATGGCACACCCAGGCTTGTCTCTACCCCAGAAAGGCAGATTCTGCCGCACAGCATTCTAGGAATGGGTATAAGTTTGAGGGGAGCACATGATTCAGCGTCTTTGGTGGGAAGCAGAGTCCCAGGAGGGAGGGTACGGCTGTCTCTCCTCCTGACAGGAAGGATCAGGTATCCCAGGCGGCTTGCCTGATGGGATACAGGGCTGAGCTGAGCTGCAGAGAGGACCTGCTGTGCCGAGGACCATAGGACCAGCGGACCAGCGGACGAGTTTCAGGAAAGCATTCCCAGTTGTGAGTTCCTTCTAACTGCCCCTGGGGGTCTGCCTAGTGAGAGGGGACCACTCTCTCTGGAAAAGGTTAGAGGGATCCAGGAGCTAGCTAGCCGGTGCAGGAGCAAAGTAAAGGGGGTGCCAGTGTTGACCCTGAAGAGTAAAAGGGGGTGCCATTGGTTTGGCCCTAAAGTGCAGAGTGTACAGTGCAGTGTCTACAGTGTTAAGAGTTGCAGCAGCATTACAAGAGGCTACCTCAGTCAGGAAGGACTGGAGGGAGCAGTGTCAAAGACTTTTGAGCTAACCAGAGCATCAGAAGTTAGTCTTCTGTACAGTCAAGGACTTTTGAGCTAACCAGAGTGTAGGAAGTCAGTTTTCGATACAGTTCAGCAAGTCAGTGATTTCAAGCACCAGCAAGCATTGGTCTGCATCCAGCCGGCGTCAAGGCAGCGCTGAAAGGCATTTTTTCTCAAGTGTCCCAATTTGTACCTAGTTGAGCCAGAGGAGTATCTCAGTCATTCCCTTCTCCCATCCCCATATAAAATAAACAAAACAAACCAAAGATGCCGGACTGTTCATTGTCTCAAATATCACACTTGGGCAATCAGCTTAAATGTGCTGTTGATGTTACCAGCGACCATGGCAGACCCACATCAGGCTCAATGCCTGGAAATTCTGCTACATTAGTATTTCAATATAAGGTATTCAATTCTTATTCATTCTTCCTAGGGTTGCTTCATACTGCCCCCATATGCTTTTGCTAAAACACAGCTAACCTGCTGTTAGCACAAAACGCACAAAAATTGCACGGTGGGACTTTAAGTGAGGCACAGGTGTGGGAGCAGGCTGGGGGAGCTTTGGACTGCCTCCCTTACACCTGTCTACCATCCATCCATCAGCAGCTATGTGCTTCCATTGTGGAGACACTTAAAATAGAAAGTGTTAGGACTGCAGTTAACACAGGGTGCCGTGTAGTGGCCCTTCAGCTTACACATGCTTTTGCAAATGCGTGTCAACTAAACCCCCGTTCTTTATTTATGTCAGAGACAGGTCTACTTGGTTGGTGGCAGACTGGAGGGTGAGTACATCAAACTGGGGGCTGGCTGGCATCCATGCACCTCTTTTAATCCTTTCAACTTTTAGTTTTTTAGGAAAGTGTAGCTAACCTGCACAAAACCCACGGGTTAGGTGCGCTTTGTCCAAAGCACAGCAAAAGAGCACCAGTGCATTGTGTAACCGCTCTTAGGCCTGGTTCACACCTATGCAGGTTGCAGTTTTCATATTCCAGGTGCATTTCACATTTTTCAATACACATTTTTTATCCACTGAAGTCTATGGAACCAAAAACCAGAAAAAAAGTCCCTGGCCCTTTCGATAAAATGCACAGATGTAAATGTGCCCCATAGGAAACCATGTTAACTGGACTGTAGTGTGTTTCCGCAAAACTAAAAACAGACTAAAAAATGCATAGGTGTGAACCAGGCTTAAGAGTATATCTAAAATGAAGCTGATTTAATACAGAGGTTGAGAATGTTTAGTTAAAAAAATTGTGAGCATATTCACTTCATTTGTTCCAGTAATGTGAAATGCAAATTTCTGATGACTTTAAATACCTAGTCATGCGCAGATAATTGAAGTGAATGTTCACAAATGTTTTCAGTAAAGATTTCACAGTGTATTTAATTATTCAGTCATATTGTTTCTATATTTGTAGAGACGCCCTCTTATGCCTTACATGTGAACAGGGAGCTTAAGGTGAGGTCAGATGTTGTAGAGATGCCCCAAATGAATTTGTTACTGGCATAAAGTCAATTATTAATGCATTTTATACTAGCTTGAAAAACCTAAATAAATGAGCATCTTAAGCTGGTTGGAATCACAGTGATTAAACACTACTTGGAGAAAACTATTATAAGGGTCTTGTTACTAGTCTGGAAATGTATTGTGCAAACAAGAGTCTCCCTATATTCATTTTCTCAAAAACATGTGGATTATTTCAGTTTACTATACCAGAACTAGAAAAGCTGACTTATCAAGGTTGCACAGATTCATTTGCAAAATTGTGGCAAAGACGGCTGGATACTCCTGGCATTGACACTTCTTAAAAACAGAAAGCATAATTTATTATTATCTAGGTACCGCCAGTAAATTCAATACATATGAATGTTCATGAATCTGACTGGGTTCTGTTTGTGAACAGTCTTAGTAGTCTTGATTAAAGCACAAAGTTTGCCAACTTTTTGGTGAATCCCACTAAAGCCTATGGGGGCTAGTTTTATTATTCAATTTAATTATGGGATAACAAGCAAGCTATTGTCAAACTAAATGTCTGATATGCTAGGCATTGCCACGAGGGACAGATACTGTACCAATGCCAACTTTAAAAA
>NW_028119398.1:0-33474 GCF_965119305.1 Pelophylax lessonae | reverse complement strand
GGGATGAAGATGACAGGGGGTACAGGGGTGGAAGGAAACTGGCAAAGGGGTGCAAGGGGATGAAGATGACAGGGGGTATAGGGGTGGAAGGACGCTGGCAGAGGAGTGCAGGGGGATGAAGATGACAGGGGGTACAGGGGTGGAAGGAAACTGGCAGAGGGGTGCAAGGGGATGAAGATGACAGGGGGTATAGGGGTGGAAGGACGCTGGCAGAGGGGTTCAGGGGGATGAAGATGACGGGGGGTACATGGGTGGAAGGAAGCTGGCAGAGGGGTGCAGGGGGATGAAGATGACAGGGGGTACAGGGGTGGAAGGAAACTGGCAAAGGGGTGCAGGGGGATGAAGATGACAGGGGGTACAGGGGTGGAAGGAAACTGGCAAAGGGGTGCAAGGGGATGAAGATGACAGGGGGTATAGGGGTGGAAGGACGCTGGCAGAGGAGTGCAGGGGGATGAAGATGACAGGGGGTACAGGGGTGGAAGGAAACTGGCAGAGGGGTGCAAGGGGATGAAGATGACAGGGGGTATAGGGGTGGAAGGACGCTGGCAGAGGGGTTCAGGGGGATGAAGATGACAGGGGATACATGGGTGGAAGGAAGCTGGCAAAGGGGTGCAGGGGGGGATGAAGATGACAGGGGATGGGCTTTAAGAAAGCTGGCAGAGGGGTACAGGGGGGATGAAGATGACAGGGGATGGGATGGAAGGAAGCTGGCAGAGGGGTACAGGGGGGATGAAGATGACAGGGGATGGGATGGAAGGAAGCTGGCAGAGGGGTACAGGGGGGATGAAGATGACAGGGGATGGGATGGAAGGAAGCTGGCAGAGGGGTACAGGGGGGATGAAGATGACAGGGGATGGGATGGAAGGAAGCTGGCAGAGGGGTACAGGGGGGATGAAGATGACAGGGGATGGGATGGAAGGAAGCTGGCAGAGGGGTGCAGGGGGGATGAAGATGACAGGGGATGGGATGGAAGGAAGCTGGCAGAAGGGTACAGGGGGGATGAAGATGACAGGGGATGGGATGGAAGGAAGCTGGCAGAGGGGTACAGGGGGGATGAAGATGACAGGGGATGGGATGGAAGGAAGCTGGCAGAGGGGTACAAGGGGGGATGAAGATGACAATGGGGTGGGGTGGTAGGATACCAGGCACAGGGGAAATATGATGAGGATGGAGATGATGATGACGGGGGTATGTTGGTAGCAGGCTGACTGTGGGGTACAGGAGAGGTGATAGGAAATATGATGGTAGGGTGGATGCTAGGAACAGAGAGATGATGATGGGGATATGGCAGGGGGTCAGTAGGTGGCATCATATGTCAAATGGCATAAATATCATCAAGGGCAGGCTGTGTGTGTGAGGTCACAGGCGGCTGTCACAGGAAGCTCTCACTGTCAGTGTCGGGCAGGACAGTCATGCAGTACCTTCAGACTCCAGCAGTAGGCTAGTAGGCTCCAGCAGACTGACTTCTCGATAACTGCCAGGGGACGGTGCCAGGGGACTCGCTGTCCTTACCTTTTCCTCTCGTCTTCTGCTCTTCTCCTGGTACTGCAGGCGGGAGAATGCAGGGGAGGGGCTACGTCGCGTCGTGACGTCATCGCTATCCATTGGCCGAGACAAAGCCGATGTGAGTGCGGGGCCTGCAGTTATGCTGTATACTTGCGCCGGCGCCGCACTGGCAATGTTGCGGATGTGGCCGCCGGCGGCCTAGCAGCAAGTGTGATAAGGCAAGGCTACTAGTATTCTCATAATAAAAAAATAAAAACATTATATTTTTTATTGGGCAGGAAAGAGACTGCGAGGCCCCTTTAAGTGCGAGGCCTTCGGTGGCCGCCTTAATCGCCCAATTAGAGAGCCGCCTCTGACAATCGATATTGCTGTCTGGTGTGGGATAGGAGATAGGCAGGTGTCAGTGATCCACATCCATTTTGCTGTGTGTGGGCTGCAGTGAACACAATCTTTTTGGGGTGCAGTGAACACAATCTTTTTGGGGTGCAGTGCACACAATCTTTTTTGCCCACTGAGGAGGAGGGAGAAAAGTATTTTTCTATCAGGCACTGTGTGCAGCCTTTTTCCTTCAGCTGTGCTGTGCTGTGCTGAGTGACTGATCATACACTGCTGTGTTCAGTTCACATGTGCTAATATTGAGTGGTTTCAAAAATCATACACTTTTTTTCTATTCCACTATTCAATATACAGCCTTGGGTTAAAAAAAATTAAGTTGTGGCCTGCAGCAGAGCTGAATGATATTTGGGGTTTTTGGGGTTCATCTCATACTTCTGAAGATTTGAGGGTGCTGCCTGTTCCATACTCCCCCTACTCCTCATCCATCCTTTTAGGGGTACAAACAGTAGTAATTGGGGCCTAGTGTGGTTGTGTACGTGTGATATACATACACTTTTTTTTTTGATCATATTTTCTATTCCGCTATTTATTCAAAACCTTTGGGTATAAACAATTAAATTGAGTGATAGTCTGTGTCGGTACGTGTGAGATACACCTCTCCAATTTTTGGGGCGCATCTCATACTGCCGAGGATTTGAGGGTGCTTCAGGCTGCCTCCTGCCTGCTCCTCCTACTCCTCTTCCTCATCCTGCCTTTAGGGTACAAAAAATTGTAATCGGGGCCTAGTTTGTGTTTGTACGTGTGAGATACACCGTTTTGTAAAATTTGTCCTATTCCGCTATTCAATATACACCCTCTTTGAGTGTAAAAAATTAAATTGCGGGATAGTCTGTATCGGTACATGTGAGATACACCTTTTTAAATTTGTTTGGCACATCTCCTTCTACCGCCGAGGATTGCAGGGCGCTTCAGTTTTCCTCCTGTTCCCAACTCCTCCTACTCCTCTTCCTCATCCTGCCTTTAGGGTACAAAAAATTGTAATCGGGCCTAGTCTGTGTTTGTACGTGTGAGATACACCGTTTTTTATCCTATTCCGCTATTCAATATACACCCTTTTGGGGTAAAAAACATTAAATTGCGGCATAGTTTGCATATTTGACTGTGAGATACACCCGTGCGATACTGTTGTTGTTTTGTTCCGCTATTCAATAAACACCTTTCTAGGGCAAGATCTTAAATTACAGAAATATGAGGAGACCGTCAAATAGGGGCCGTGGCCTGGGTCGTGGTGCTGCTGGTAGAGCTCCTGTTGCAAGGAGAGGACGTGGTCGATCTGTGCCAGCTACACGCACAAGTGAAACACCTTCCTCAAGTGTGAGTAGGCGACAGAACCTGCATCAGTATTTGGTAGGGCATCATACGCCTCTAGAAGTGATGAGGCCAGAACACGTAGAGGCGATAGTAGATTGGTTTGCTGCTGACAGTGCCTCCAGTTCCTTCACATTGTCTCCCACCCAGTCTACTGCAGAAAGGTCAGAGTTGGCACCTGCAGCCGATGTCCAACCGTCTTTCACCTCACCCCCTTACAAATCAGGCAAGCAGTCTGAGCCCCAAGCCATACAGCAGTCTCTTGTTCTTTTTGAGGACTCTGTCAGCAGGGTTTCCCAGGGCCATCCACCTAGCCCTGCCCCAGAAGTGGAAGAGATTGAGTGCAGCGATGCCCAACCACTCATTTCTCAAGATGAGTACATGCAAGGACCATCGCAGCACGTCTCCGATGATGACGAAACGCAGGTGCCAACTGCTGCGGCGTTCAGCATTGTGGAGACCGACAAGGAGGGCAGGGGTGAAGACTGGGTGGAAGATGATGTGGAGGACGATGAGGTCCTCGACCCCACATGGAATGAACGTCATGCAGGTGACCTGAGTAGTTTGGAGGAAGAGGCGGTGGTCGCACAGAGCCACCAGCACAGCAGAAGAGGGAGCAGGGTGCAGAAGCGGAGCACCCGTGCCCTAGACACTACGCCTGCTACTGCCCAACGCAGCAAGGGAACGAGCGCACCAAAGTCAGCTCAAAGGAGTTCTCTAGCGTGGAAGTTCTTTAGAAAATGTGCTGATGACAGGACACGAGTGGTTTGCACCCTGTGCAATCAGAGCCTGAAGCGAGGCATAAACCTTCTCAACCTGAGCACAACCTGCATGATCAGGCATCTACTCCACTGCAGCTCGTGCTTTGCACTTAGACACCTTCAAAACCAAGAAACGTCTCTGGCTCATCCTGCTTCCTCTTCTGCTGCAGTCTCTGCCGCTCCAGCCACATCTGTAGTGATACCGACACCTGCCACCCCGCAAACAGAGGATCTGTCAGCAACACCACCACCTGGGTCACCAACCATCTCCACAATGTCCCATGGAAGCGTTCAGCTTTCCATCTCCCAAACACTTGAGAGGAAGAGGAAGTACCCCCCTACCCACCCGCGATCCCTGGCCCTGAATGCCAGCATTTCAAAATTCTTGGCCTTTGAAATGCTGTCATTCCGTCTGGTGGAGACGCACAGTTTTAAAAACCTTATGTCGGTGGCTGTCCGACAGTATGTCGTGCCCAGCCGCCACTACTTTTCCAGGCAAGCCATCCCTTCCCTGCACAACCAAGTGGGGGAAAAAATCAGGTGTGCACTGCGCAACGCCAACTGTGCCAAGGTCCACCTAACTACCGATACGTGGACCACTAAGCACGGTCAGGGGCGTTCTATCTCCCTAACGGCACACTGGGTAAATGCAGTGGCGGATGGGCCTGAGGCGGATAGCAATTTGGCGCATGTCCTTCCACCACCGAGGATTGCAGGGCACTTCAGTTTGCCTCCTGTTCCTAACTCCTCCTACTCCGCTTCCTCATCCTCTACCGCCTCCTCATCCGGACAGCGTAACACCTTCACCACCAACTTCAGCGCGGCCAGGGGTAAACGACAGCAGGCAGTTTTACAAATTGCCTGTTTGGGGGACAAACCACACACCGTGCAGGAGTTGTGGAGGAGCATGGAACAGCAGACAAATGAGTGGTTGCTGCCAGCGAGCCTCAAGCCCGGCTTGGTGGTGTGCGATAATGGGCGAAATCTCATAGCAGCTCTGGGCCTAGCCGGTTTGACGCACATCCCTTGCCTGGCGCATGTGCTGAATTTGGTGGTGCAGAGGTTCCTTAAAAACTACCCCGATATGTCAGAGCTGCTGCAGAAAGTGCGGGCCGTCTGTGCGCACTTTCGGCGTTCTCACCCTGCTGCTGCTCGCCTGTCAGCGCTGCAGCGTAACTTCGGCCTTCCCGCTCACCGCCTCATATGTGACGTGCCCACAAGGTGGAACTCCACCTTGCACATGCTGCAAAGACTGTGCGAGCAGCAGCAGGCCATAGTGGAGTTTCAGCTGCAGCACGCACGCGAGAGTCGCTCTGCGGAACAGCACCACTTCACCACCAATAACTGGGCCTCCATGCGAGACCTGTGTGCCTTGTTGCACTGTTTTGAGTACTCCACCAACATGGCCAGTGGCGATGACGCCGTTCTCAGCTTAACTATCCCACTTCTATGCCTCCTTGAAAAAACAATTCGGGCGATGATGGAAGAGGATGTGGCACAGGATGAGGAGGAGGAGGATGAAGAGGTAACATTTCCAAGGCTTTCAGGGCAGTCATTCGCAAGGGGCTCCGAGGGTGGGTTCCTGCACACACAAACGCCAGGGACACAATTGTCCAGCAGGGGCACAGTTCTGGAGGATGAGGAGGAGGAGGAGGAGCTGG
This sequence comes from Pelophylax lessonae, assembly GCF_965119305.1. NCBI lineage: Eukaryota > Metazoa > Chordata > Amphibia > Anura > Ranidae > Pelophylax > Pelophylax lessonae. The sequence goes on along the minus strand of NW_028119398.1, from coordinate 27,842 downwards.
AGGAGGAGATGGAACCATGTTCACAGCAGGGTGGCACCCAGGCCAGCTCATGGCCATCACTGGTGCGTGGCTGGGGGGATACAGAGGACACGGACGATACACCTCCCACAGAGGACAGCCTTTCGTTGCCTGTGGGCAGCCTGGCACACATGAGCGATTACATGCTGCAGTGTCTCCACAACGACCGCCGAGTTGCCCACATTCTAACTTGTGCTGATTACTGGGTGGCCACGCTGCTGGATTCCCGTTAAAAGGACAACGTACCATCCTTAATTCACTCACTGGAGTGCGATCGCAAGATGCGCGAGTACAAGCGCACGCTGGTAGACGCGATGCTGCTGGCATTCCCACCTGACAGCGGGGCCACAGTGGAAGCACAAGGCAGAGGAGGAGGAGGAAGAGGTCGCCAACGCAACCAGGGCACCGCCAGCACCTCAGAAGGCAGGGTTAGCATGGCCGAAATGTGGAAAAGCTTTGTCAGCACGCCACAACAAACAGCAGCACCAGCAGCTCAGATGGAACGTCTTAGCAGGAGGCAGCATTTTACCAACATGGTGGAGCAGTATGTGTGCACACGCCTACATGTAGTGAATGACGGGACTGCCCCCTTCAACTTCTGGGTCTCCAAATTGGGCACATGGCCTGAGCTTGCCCTTTACGCCTTGGAGGTGCTGGCGTGCCCTGCAGCCAGCGATTATCTGAACGGGTATTTAGCACGGCTGGGGGCGTTATAACAGACAAGCGCAGCCGCCTGTCCAGAGACAATGTGGACAAGCTCACGTTCATTAAAATGAACCAGGCATGGATCCCACGGGACTTTTCCGTACCTTGTGCAGAATAGCGATGGATACCGACCTTACCCACCCATTGTTCCATTTTTGCTCTTTCTCACTCTTTTAGGCCATATTCACTGTTACCGCTCTTCTGTCACTTGTAAACACAGAAGTCTGGCTTCTATGCTCGCTTCCCCAGGCAGAACCTCCCCACACAGCACGAAGGACGGACAAGGAGGGACAGTTGCCGATGCATGGATGTGTTTATGGGCTTCAGAGACAGCATCCCATGTTGAATTAGGCATGCATGGCTGCACCCTTCCTCCTCTGGGTGCATGCCAAGGCACGGCCCTTAAGGCCCTTCAAAATCCTCAGCACCAAGCCCATGATGCTCTTAATCCAGCCCTGGTCCTCCTCCACCGCCGCTTCCACCTACACCGCCCATAGGTGTGCGCAGCCTATTGCATTAGGGTGTGCACCCCAAAGTTTAAATACACATGCATGTGTTTGCCTACATGTACATGGCCCCGATACATTACTCTCCCTGCTGGCAAAGTGAAATAGAGCAGAGCAGGTCCGAGGGAGATCTTTCCCATCTCCTCACTGGCAAACAGAGCGATAATGCTATGTGCCCTAGGTGATTAGGGTGTGCCCAGGCACATCCGGCACACCCTGTGCGCACGCCTATGAGACCGCCACATCCACCACCACCTCAACCTCCCTCCTACTCCATATGGGCCTCGTCCTTCAGAGATGAAGAACATTGTTTTATTTTTCTGGGTTTTTTTTTGTTGTTTTAAGTTATTTCCCTATCCACATTTGTTTGCAGAGCACTTGCCATGCTCTTAAATACGTTTTGCTGCCATTTGCAGCACTCTAGCCCTTTCCTTTGGTGTTTTACAGCCATTTTAGTGCCTGGAAGTTCGGGTCCCCATTGAGTTCAATGGGGTTCGGTGACCGGGAAAAGTTCGGCAAAAGTCCGGGACACGGACCCGGACTTTTTTTTAAAGTTCGGCCGAACCCGCCGAACACAGACATCCAGGTGTCCGCTCAACTCTAATCTCCATCTCTGCAGCATGTTTTTTTGGCAGAGGAATTCTATCCCATCAGCAGAGGAAGCACAAGGCTGTGCAGTGATGGACAGTGCACCCTGTGTACCCATTGGCTAAGGAGGCAGCAGGAAGCGGGACAGCCTGCCTCCTGTTACCTCCTCAGCCAATGAGTAGCTGAAAGGCTCTTAAGTCCCTCCCTCATAACATCTCCTGAGTCCCAGCCCTGCCAGCTAGTTTACTGTGCTTACTATGCATTTATCCTTCGGCGCTTCTCCTGCCTTATGTGTCACCTGGCTACTGTCTCCTGCACACTTCATGGATGGCGGGTCCGGGGCCCCTACAGGCACTCGGGCCCCCTACATGTGTATTGGCTGTCCCCCCCTGATGGTGGCCCTGGGTGTGTAATGAAAGGCCAATTGACAAAATGGCAATATCATGTAGAGGAAATCACCAGTGTGGGGCAACCTATGTCATAGAGGTAGATTTGGACATCGATGTATATGTATCACCAGAAATGGGATTCTTTGTTCTACAATATCTCAAAGATGACCTAGCATGTTTTTGTAAGACTGTACTTTTTTGGACATACTTGGACTCAAACATACATTGCTCTTTCCACAGCTCCTCCTCCTCTGGGGGTATGACAAGGTGAATATGCATCTTCACCAAAAGCACAAGATCATGTGTCGTGTCCGGATGAGGCTGCGGCGGAGATTCCAGTTCCAGCCTCGTGTGGTGGATCTCCAGCGGGCCTGGAGTGATGCCAAAAGGCGCTCACCCAGGCTCCTGAGAAAGGCTGTGGAGCAAATCTCCGGTAAGTAAAAATATACATTACATGTGACCAGATAGGTTACAATTTTGTGGGTAGGTGGACATGGTATTTGTGTTGTTGCATACCTAAACACAACACCCCCCCCCCCCTCCCCTCCCTCTCGCTCCTACCTTTCCTACCTCCATCAAGTGTCTCTTCACAACCTTTAATACTACTATGTACATTAGTCTTTTTTATGTTTCTTTTTTCTCTTCTGCTTCTAGCCAAAGCGGACGGCCGACACCCTCTTGTGCTTTTGGTGAAGAAGGGGAGGAGGAGGATGGCCACACTGCAATATGAGTTCAGAGAGAGCGAGCCATTCCAGCAGCTACAAATTGTGGATGGTAAGTTGAAAAATTTTATTTGTAGAAATGTCTAATCTCTAATCACATTTCACAGAGCCCCCTTTACATCGGAGTCTCCAGACTTAGTACTCTGTAAGAGGGAAGTGTGAAGACTCTGATGTAAGGAAAGTTCTGGGAACCATTATTTGAGGGGGGAAGCTGGGGACTCTGGTGTAAAAGGGAACTCTGTGGTCACCAAAGCTCCCCCATACATCTGAGCTTACAGAGACCCCCTTACACTTCCCTTCCTCAGTCCACCACAGTCAAGGGCACAACAAGTCCCACTGCAGAAGGCTACCTGCTTGGACTTGTACTGCTCTCTGTAGGGGACTGAGGAACTACTGCCTGCTATGCTAAGACTTGTAGTGCCCTCTGTTAGGGACTAAGGATTCCTCAGTCCTCCACATTCTAGGGCACTATAAGTCCCAGCATAGTGGGCTGTCATACCTCAGTCCCTCACAGCTTGGGTACCTCAGTCCCTCACAGCTCGGGGCAAAAACAACAGAGTTAAACATCTAAAGGACAACTCCAAACAAAACTGACATTATATAGCATATGGACTCTGTCCATTATTGGTAAAGACCCGCTACCCCTCACCTTCCACCTCGGGTGCTGTCATTGTGTAGGGCAAAGGGCTCCATCTCCACCATGTTTGGAGCTGAGCAAGTCCTGCATATCTGACATGAAAGCCACTCTCTTCCCTGGCAACTGACTCTGGCGTCATTGGGGGTCTTTCCTCCTCTAGAAAACACCCAGGGGCCCTCTCCTTGTCCCCCAGCCACCCAGGGCTTTCTTCTCCTCCTCCTCCACCAACCATTTTCGGACTCTTCCAACTTCCCTGGGGCTACTCACCCCCTTTGCATAGTAGACACCACAAATCTATGACCAGCCTGCAAAATATCAAGTCTGGGCCTGGTTACCTGTATGTTCCTGGTCCAGGGCAGAGCTCTCCTCCCAGAGCAACAACCAATGATAGCAGAGTGAGTTGACCGGGCAGTCACTTCCTACTGGTGCAGGTACACACCTACCGATTCCTCAACATCTTAGGATAACATGATCAGACGGCCAATCCCCAGTCAGAGAAGGAGGAGTAAGTGTCAGCGGACAACAGACACATGGCAGACGCAGTGAAGGGACTGCAGCACACTGCTGCAACTTTTAGATCCGAGGATTGAAAGCAATCTTTTACTTGGGAGATTTCCCTGACTGCGCCCTTCTAAATGTTGTTGCTCCGCCACTGGCCGCAAGGCCCCTGTAGGTGCGAGGCCTTAGGCGACCGCCTAATTTGCATGGTGCCCTCCTGTTTTAAAACATGGTCAATGCATCTCATTGGTGTAAGTGCACTTCTATGTTCTGAATTGTACGGGCATTGAGTATGGTGCTAGCATGATGAGAGGTTACTGCCTATTTGTGTCCATAAATAATAATGTTTGGTTTCTAAAAAAAAAAAAAAAAAAAAAGTGATGAGGATCTGGAGGCTCAGCCTTCTCAGGCCCACTGTAAGTAATGTGGATGTGCTGGTGTGTTGTGTATTAGGTCTAACTTGGAGGAATGATTGTTTGTTTTTTTTTCTTTTGTGGTTGATGTCGCTTCAGCAAGAGAGGAGCCTCAGGCAGGGCCAAGTCGCCTGGATCCGGGGCAGGAGGACGAAGGTGCCCAAGAAGAGGCCAATTTCTCGAGCAATGAGGAGGACCTGGGCTCTCCTCAAATGGGAAGTAAGTATTCTACATGTGTTTGTGTGTTCAATGTGTCCTGGGAAATATAAGGGCTGTAATATATATATTTTGACATTGGGGTTATGTAGCAGCTGACATTGAGGATGTTTGTTGTGGAGGACTGGGGAAGAGGGGCCGCTGCTTACCCAGTCCACTGTAACTACTACCTTCAATGTTTCGGGACTACTTTCTGTGTGCCTTTATCAAATAGCTTTTGTTCAAGGATTGTATTCGTGTCTTTGTGTTTCTAGGAGATACAACACCATCCCCCCATGCAGGGTCTCCCCCATCCTCCCCCACTCCAGGGGTGGAGGCGGATTACTCCACCAATGTTTGTGGCTCCCCTGAACTATTCTGTAAGTACATAAAATTAGATTATCACATGTATTGTGTGTGCTAGGATAATCTAAGTTGGAGTCAAAGCAAGTGCAGTTTTGCTATATGTGACAGGAAGGTTGGTCATGAAACACTCTTGCTTAACCTTCATGTTTGGAAGGTGGTATTGGGGAGCATTACAGGACATGTTATTATTTTTAAGCTTTATCAAGCCATCCTCTTCTAAATTGGTGTTAGTTTCTCTACATTGGAAATGGTGTGCTTTGCACTTCTAAATTATTTGGGGCACTGAAAATGCGTGTTTCTCAACCTTTCAGAAATACTCTTCCCCGGTAATGTACCACATTCCAGTTCACAATTTGTGTTATTTTTGTGCAGCTTCTCCTGAGCCAATACCATCCGGTTCTGGGGGCCCAGAAAACATTGTTGATGGTAAGTTGTGTGCTTTTGCAGTAATGTGTCTACTTAGTAAGTGGAGAAATGCTACCTGTGTATGTCCCCGATCAGGCTTCAAGTTGTTCTAAAGGCAGCAGGTTCTTTATGTGAATGCATTCTATGCATTAGTATTCCAAGTGATAGGTGTGCATATTCCCCCTAAGACTTACCGGGACCATTTTATTACTGTCCAAAATTTTGCACAAATACTTGTCTGGAACAGACTCCCCCTCCTCCTTAGCTGAGGTGACAGCATGCCAATATTGCCTCCTGATGCTGTCACTCCTAATCATTGAGACCATCGGAAGGGAGGGGGGCAAGGCTGGCTCACAGCCTAGTGCCTGAACAGGCACAGGGTGCTTGGCTTCATCTCATGTGCCTCCATAGCAAGCTGCCTGCTGTGGGGTCAACCAACAGGAGGAAGGTGCCTAGAGGGGTGTACAGGGGCCATGTAAAGAGGAGGATCGTGATTTCTCTCGTCCCCAAAAAGCTAGAGAGGGTAAGTCTAACCTGATTAGTTTTCCGCAGCCATCCAAAAATGAGATGTTTCCAACACTTAGAACAGGCAGGGCTGAGGCACAAAAAACATCAGAGAAACACAATCAGCACAAAAGCAGGGAGTACGTATCCTTAACGCTACAAGCTTCACCCAGAAGAATGAAGCTTGCACTGTACAAATCTGCATCACCACTGTATCAATGTATAAATAAAACTTTCAGGGAAGTGTGGAGGGGGAAGGAGTGGGTGTTAGAGCGTTTTCATGACTGCGTAACCTACAGTTAGCGTGAGTCCATTTGTTGAGAAACTTTTTATTCTCTCTTAACACAGCTGTGATGGAGCGAAGGAGATCTGGGGAGGAGAGGCATCTACTCCTGCCAGAAATGGCCCTCAAAATTCCAAAGAGTGAGTCTCTACTATGTGTCAGGTTCAATCTATAGACAGTAAGAGGGAGAGAGAACGCTACACACATTCCAATGGTGATAGAGATAAATGTGTGCACATGTATCATGTTGACCAATGGAACACAACACCTTACATTCTTCAAAATGATTGGTTGTGTTGACATGAAGAAAAGCCTTTTACTTAGCTTTGGTGGAACTGCTACTAACATTCCAAGCCATCTTATGTAACCTTTTGAACAATTTGCTGTGAAAGTTTGAGTTCAAGGTTTACAACAGCAATTTAGCATATTTGCTTCAGAGTGTTGATAAAAGCCAACCAGCAATTTAGCATATTTGCTTCAGAGTGTTGATAAAAGCCAACCAATAGACTCCTAAGCATATTTGTTGAGGCACATTAATTACAATCCTTGTTTGGATCATTTTGCATAAAACTAATTTTCATGTCTTTTTCTACCCAGGGCACACCCACCTCACCAGCGAGGTAATGCTGGAATATTTACGGTGGTGTGGAGAGCGTATAGTTTTCTTGGAGCAGCTGTGTGGGGTGGATCCGGTCCCTTCGGAGCCATTTGTGCAGAACTGCACCCCAATGAAATGATGTTTTGTTATTTTATTTGTTATGTTGCACGTTGCAACACAAGTGTTATATTCTTTAAATATATTTTGGAAAAAGTAAAAAATTAATTTTTTATGCTAAATTTCTTATAGACCTACATGTGGTATTAAAAAAAAATTTATCTTTTCTTACCAAAGTATTTTTTTTGGTGTACACATCGAATGTCTTTTGTGTTGTATTTGTTTAGTCGAGTGGTGTGGTCTGTAATTGTTAGCATGTTGGCTTTGGTTTATGTTATCCATGAGACTTGTTTTGAAGCTACATTTGAAGGGAGACCTTTTCTTGGGTCATTATGTGAACATTGAGTTTTGAAAATTTAAATTAAACCATATGTTTGGAGATAGAAAAGCACGTGTGTAGAAATGCCTACATTAACCAGGGCCCTTACTTGGCCACCAACACTCCCAAAAAAACAAAGATCAAACACAAACTAATCATTTTCCAGAAAATTTTATTGCATCACCAAAAAAATCACTATAAGAAATCATATCGTGCCACCCTCAAATTAAACCAAAAAATGGCCCCACAAATTGGCCAATGTATCAATCAGTAACAAAAATATCACAAATAAATAAAACAAAGATCAAATTAAGGTGGTGGTGACTGATGCAGTGTGGTGAACACTGGAAATGTTCCGGACATCAAATGTTCGGCCAATAGTCCAATCTGCTCTGGTCTCAGCCTTAGAGTTTGGGTATAGTGTGCCATTATTATAAGATTTTGTCCATGAGGCTGCTGCTGATGCAGTGTGGTGAACCCTGGAAATGTTCCGGACATCAAATCTTGAGCCAATAGTCCAATCTGCTCTGGGCTCAGCCTCAGAATTTGGGGATAGTGTGCCATTACCATAAGATTTTGTAGCTGCTCTGGCTGTGGCTGCTGCCCCGAGGCTATTTGATGCTGCTGGTGGTGCAAGGGTTGTGAAGATGTGTGGGGAGTTGTGCTTGATTGTTTGATGTTGTGGGCCACGGTGTGGGGGGTAACGACATGTCGGGCTGGTGACAATAAAGGGGGACGGCCTGGGGAGGAGTGAAGTGAGAAAGGTGTGGAGGGAATATAGTCAGGTGGAAGGGGTATTGTGGAACCAGTGCGCAATGAGGTTGTGCAGGAGGATTGGTCATTGAGGGGTGTGGGAGTCCGAACGGAGTGTGAAGTGCTAGGAGTGGCTACAGGAGGAATTGTCCCATCCCCAGCTGCCTGCCAAGTGGCCAACACTGGCAATACCCTCCCACTACCACAACCTGCAGTGGCAGGTGATTGAGATGTTTGGGAGGGCTCTGCCAATGGGGCATCTTCAGCTCCAAACAGGCGTTGGCGTGTGGCCAGCACCTGAGTGTCAACACTTTGCCGATCCCGTTGATGCTGGTCTGCTAAACTTACCAAGCTGTCACGCATATCCTGTTGAGCCCGTACCATCGTTGCTACAGATTCCTGTATGAGCCCTAGCAGCCGTACTACCTCACTAGATTGCTGAGTAGGCCTCCTTAACTCATTTTGGATCTGATACTCGGCAAGCAGCCTCTCGGCCACATCCAGCAGAGATGGACGAGGTGGGGTAGGTGACAATCCCGCTGCATCCAAGGCTGCCTGAAATCAGAAGAAATAGTTCTGATTAGTTTGACAATGATTTGGTCTATTTAGTCATGATGTTTTATAACTTAACACCCCAAGCAGAACGTAGAAAAGTTTGATGTGCTTCTAATAAGTACTTGTTCATTGTAATATTATCCAAGCTAGCAACACTTCTGATAATGGGTACATATTATGTTGGTAGGACTAATGTGACAAAGGCAAAAAAGTTTCGACATAAAGCTGTTCCCAATTAACCCTGGTGTGGTAGGTTGTTTCTGCTTTTGGTAAATCTGTTACTACACCAATGACATTCTACATCTATGTATGTTGTCTAAAATCTCGCCATCAATCGGCTACAGGACAACCCAACAAAACGATACACATGAATTTGGACCTGGAAAATCAAAGACTGGCCGGACTTTAAAGGTCCTGGATCTTTTTGGCACATTAGTGGCACCCCAAATTATAACATAATTCCCTGATGTTCAAGATCTAACTCGTGTTGTGCTGGTGCATCGTCAGAATGTCATAGCACTAATTTAACACACACAATGTAAGCCACATCTAGTCCAAAAACATTACTACCATTGAAATGTTACATGTGCACCTTGTTCCCTTATATCACATACCACAGCATTGGATGCAGAATAGTCGCCAGCTCCTGATCCAACTCCAGCTGCTACGTCAAGAGGGGCCTGATGTTCTTTGAAAAAAAAAAGTGCAAAACAGGTTTAGTACATAACCTTAGGCAGTAATGATTATGGCCAGATTTCCCTCCTAGCTTCAGGAATTAAGCATTGAGGCCAAACATTCAAAAGTGCTTTCCTGGGCTCATAGGACACTTGCTAAACCCTCCCAAAGGTTAAGAAGGCTTGGTCTGAATACTAATGACGGCACCCATTAATGCTGTCAATGGTGTTTTGCAGGGTAAACATCTAAAAGGCAACACTCTTTCAAAAGAAAAAACATGTGTGTTAACGGGGTTAATAAGATTCCAAAAAAAATATTAATTTGCTAGACATACCAACACCTTCCTCCAGGCCTTGCTGCACTGGGTGTGTTCCCTGCTGCGGATCTTCTGTAAAGAGGACATAGCAATATGAGCTATCTTGGAAAGAATAAAATATACATCTACATTGTTTGGCACAGTACGATATGGGACCTACCAGGAGGAGGGTCAGCACTGATGTCAACACCCGTGAGTCCGTCTGGGTCGCCAAGCTGCATGGGCTGTGGAGGGGCTGAGATCCGTGCTACAGATGAACAAATTGCAGGGTGGGGAAAACAAAAAAAGGACAATTGGAAGGCCAAGTATCAAATTCTATTCATGTCACACATAGGATAGTAGTTTATCTTTTCAAAACAACTCACATAATTGACATCCAAGATAATATCCTACCTTGGTGCAAAGCATCCGAATCTACGTCCTCTCTGGAAAAGATGTTATCGGGCCCTATGATCTGCAAAAAAGGTACTTGATAAGTCCAGAGAGAACTTTGTGCACGTGGATCCAGCCGACCTTGTCGGTCATAAAGACCCTCCGCAGCCCATGCAATTAGCTTCTTCCGAACGGACCCACAGATGTCGTTGACCTTCTTTCGCACACTATCACTGTGGCGAGGTGGTTCACCCAGTGCATTTACAGCATCCCGGATTTCATCCCACAATCTGTGCTTCTCTGTTACACAGTTAGCCGCGGCCCTGGTCCCATGTATCGCCTCATATCTGGCCATATAGGCCTGGACCAGGACACAGCACTGATTGCGGGTGAAACGGGGAAGCCGGGGTAATGTGGACAAGCTGACTCTGGTGGACGGACCCTGTCCAGGACTACTGTCAGAAGAGCCAGCTTGTCCACTTGGTGTGTTACCACCTCCCCCGGCTTCCTCCTCCGGGCTGGGGACGGTGGACTCCCTCCTGGATACAGCTGGAGTCTCCCTCACACCAGAGCCAGACGATCTGCCCACCCTGCCCCCCCCTGCCCCTTCTCCTCAGCCTTCCAGTGGGTGGGGCCATGGGAGCACAAGGTGGGCAGAGAATCTGGCTGTCCAGCAGCAGCAAATAGCCCCAAACGCCTAAATCTGAAATGACAAAAGAGAAAACAGAAAAAAACATGATTTTCAGATTGCTCTTCATATACAGTATAATTAGTGAACAGTTACAGAACACACTTACCAAAGCTAGCCACTGCTTGTTTTAAAAAAGACGCGTTGGTGGTGGTGGTCGACAAAGAGCCTAAGAGGCTGCAAAGAAATGCAAAAAAAAAAAACACATTAGAAAACGCATATGGTCAAACATCACACGAGACCCTCCAAACACTTACCTAATGGCACAAACACGGTGATGATGGTGGTGGTGGTGGTCAAAGAGCCCAAGAGGCTGCAAAGAAATTAAAAAAAACACTTTAGAAAACGCATATGGTCAAACATTACACGAGGCCCTCCAAACACTTACCTAATGGCACAAACACGGTGGTGGTGGTGGTGTTGGTGGTGGTCAAAGAGCCCAAGAGGCTGCAAAGAAATTTAAAAAAACGCATATGGTATAACATCACACGAGGCCCTCCAAACACTTACCTAATGGCACAAACACGGTGGTGGTGGTGGTGGTGGTCAAAGAGCCCAAGAGGCTGCAAAGAAATTTAAAAAAACACATAAGAAAACGCATATGGTCAAACATCACACGAGGCCCTCCAAACACTTACCTAATGGCACAAACACGGTGGTGGTGGTGGTGGTCAAAGAGCCCAAGAGGCTGCAAAGAAATTTAAAAAAACGCATATGGTCAAACATCACACGAGGCCCTCCAAACACTTACCTAATGGCACAAACATGGTGGTGGTGGTGTTGGTGGTGGTGGTCAAAGAGCCCAAGAGGCTGCAAAGAAATTAAAAAAAACACATAAGAAAACGCATATGGACAAACATCACACGAGGCCCTCCAAACACTTACCTAATGGCACAAACACGGTGGAGGTGGTGGGCAAAGAGCCCAAGAGGCTGCAAAGAAATTTAAAAAAACACATAAGAAAACGCATATGGTCAAACATCACACGAGGCCCTCCAAACACTTACCTAATGGCACAAACACGGTGGTGGTGGTCAAAGAGCCCAAGAGGCTGCAAAGAAATTTAAAAAAACACATAAGAAAACGCATATGGTCAAACATCACACGAGGCCCTCCAAACACTTACCTAATGGCACAAACACGGTGGTGGTGGTGGTGGTGGTGGTGGTGGTCAAAGAGCCCAAGAGGCTGCAAAGAAATTTAAAAAAACACATAAGAAAACGCATATGGTCAAACATCACACGAGACCCTCCAAACACTTACCTAATGGCACAAACACGGTGGTGGTGTTGGTGGTGGTCAAAGAGCCCAAGAGGCTGCAAAGAAATTTAAAAAACACATAAGAAAACGCATATGGTCAAACATCACACGAGACCCTCCAAACACTTACCTAATGGCACAAACACGGTGGTGGTGGTGGTGGTGGTGTTGGTCAAAGAGCCCAAGAGGCTGCAAAGAAATTTAAAAAAACACATATATATATATAGTAACATTTGGGGGTTATTTTAGCTTAAATGTAGAGCTTACCAGTGAGCTGAGTCCAGTCCAGTTGTGCCTTTCAAGGGCTTGTTGGCCCACTTTTATTAAAGAAAAGGAAAACAGTCCATCCAGGATTTCCCACGCAGGGGTTTCAACTTTACACAGCAGTAAACAAATAATAAGCGTATAATACCAAGCCACCTGGCTCTCTGGTCAGCACTGCTCCTCAGGCTTTGACCTCGGTCCTCTTGACCCGGTAACAGTGTCCCTGTATGGTACACACTCTGTACCCTTCCTGACACTCTCCTTTTACAGCTTCCTTGCTGCTCAGGCCCACAGGTTTTGGCCCTCCGTCTGCTCTGTCAGACTGCACCGTGCAGACATGCACACTTCTCCCTTGCTTGCCAGGACTCCTTGGGAGGGTGAAGCCCAGAACCCTGGTCCTGTCTGTGTTAAAAGGCCCAGATCCACCTGCACAATCAGTGTGCTGGCTATTCCTAACACCTGGTCCCAGGATTGGAGATATCCTGGGCGACATACACCCTCACAGCTGACTGCACTGTCACAATATATATATATATATATATATATATATATATATATATATATATATATAGAGAGAGAGAGAGAGAGAGAGAGAGAGAGATACAATTGTCTTACCTCAAGATAATGTACGTTGTGGGTCACAGGGTCTTGCTAGCACATAAGAAACATCCATCTATAACATCCAGCAGCCATATTGGCCATGTGCTCATTTTATAGCTGGCTCACAGGTGTGATAATTAGCGGCCGTTTCTATATATATCTGCGCATGCGCGAATTTGCGTGTTCAAAATGGAGAACAAAATTCCAGACGCTTTAGATAGGGCACAGATAAATGCCAACATTGCACCGTTTGAGGAGGCCCTAGCACAGGAGGCAGCAGAAGGTGGGGAAGCAGGTGCTGGGGAAGCAGCTGCAGCAGCACCTCCAGCAGCACCTCCAATCCGTGTGCCCTTACCTTGCCAGCCACGCATTTTTGCTCCAAGGATCTATTTGGACAAGCTGCGGGATTCTGATGCCAGGAGGAAGTTCCGGCTCGAGCGAGGAACTATTCTACACCTCTACCAGGTCATAGCAGACAAAATTGAAGCGGACACACAGCGCGGCCATGCGGTGCCCGGCATGGCCAGATTGCTGGCCACTTTGTATATTTTAGGGCGTGGCAGCTTCCAAGCCACTTCGGGAAGTATCATGGGCATTAGCCAGCCCACAGTTTCAAGGGTGTTCATGTTGGTCATTAATGCCATAGTGGATCTAGTGCCTAATTTTATCCACTGGCCACAGAATGAAAATGAGTGGAATGAAGTGAAGTTGGGCTTCTACCTGCGGGCACACATGCCGCAAATCCTAGGGGCAATAGATGGCACCCACATAGCCATTAGGCCACCAAGGAGCCACGAAATTGACTACCGGAACCGCAAGCAGTACCACTCCCTGAACGTCCAATTGGTTTGTGACGCCAAACAGCGCATAATGAGTGCCAACACTGGTCACCCAGGGTCGTGCCATGATTCCAGGATGTTACGAACCAGTGCTCTGTACCAGGCGTATGAAAGTGGCCAAATGCCCGAAGGGTGGCTTATTGGTAAAGTATTTTGTCTTAACAACATAAACTGTAAGATTACATAGACATAGGAATAAGCTACATCGGTGTACACCCTGATTTAAGCAAAGCCTACCTAAAATGGATGTATTAGGAGTTGGCAGGCTGTTCGCACACAACCAGATCAGCAGCCTAGCAGCTCACAACAGAAAGATTTCCAAAGTTGTCTTTGAGTCAAATGAAGGTGGTTAACCAATGTGTAAATGGTGTCCTCTAGCCACCCAAAAAAAACCTACAAATGATTCCAATGGTATTGCCATATCCCAAAAGTACTTTGCAACTAGAGTGAGGAAACCAATATTGACTCACTTATGCAGATATATTCCAGAAGTAATGCCTATGCTAATGTAATAGGAACAAAATACGGGCCAAACACACCACTTTGTCTAACTGCCTAAATCACTAATACAAATGGGAAAAAGGACACACAGAGTTGAGATGTTTCATATGAGTTTTTGCAAACAGACGAGCAGGTTGTTTAGTAAAATGCATAATTGTCTCCCATTTTGAGGAGTCATCTAAAGTCACATGATATGCAGAACTAATGTATATTTTTTTTTTTTTCCAGGGGATGCTGGTTACCCGCAGCTGACGTGGCTGATGGCTCCAATCAGGTACCCCCAGGGCCGAGCAGAAATGAATTACAACAGGGCCTTGCGGAGAAGTTGACCATAGGTCTTCTCAAATCCCAGTTTCTCTGCTTGGCCCGGCCTGGGGGTGAACTCCTGTACTCTCCTGCAAAGGCTTCCAAGATCATCCTGGCGTGCTTCGTGTTGCACAACATGTGCGTTGCCCGGGATGAATCTTGGGAGCTGACGGAGGAGGTCCGTCAGCCGGCGGCCCCCAGGCAGCGGAGCACCGCTGCAGGTATGGCCACCCGGAATACCCTGGTTGCTAGCCACTTTACATGTAAGTACTGTAACCGGTCGAGATAGGGCATGTGTATTAATTTGCTAGTTAGCAGAGGTGCCACTCACAGGGAGACAGAGGGTAATTCTCATCTGCCAATGACACTTGCCATTGTAGATAAAGTGTAGTCAACATTGGTAAACTTGTGTTACTTGAGCAAGAACATGCACCTCTAACCATAAACATGTTGGTATTGTGAATAGTGGAAAGGGCTGAGAAGGGCTGAGAAGAGCTGGCAGGTGTTTAGTTGTGTCCATGTTATCAATAACTACACAGGTGGCATAAACGGCTGCTTGGTATCTTATGGTGTTCTAATTTTTCAGAATCTGGACATCTTGGAATCATGGCATGTACCATGAGAAGCCTGTGGTGATGGGTTGTCTGGCGTCACAGGTGTGTATTAAAATGTTTGCATTAATGATTTCTGGTTTGTGTAAGTTGTCAGAAAATGTGTTATTTCACTCGTGATGTAGAAAATAAATGAAGTTCAGAATGAAGCAAACGGGCATTAAGATGTGATTTTCATAATGAAATGTCTTATCCTTTGTTTTATTTTTCCAGGAGTGGTACTGCTTGCAGTTGTAGCTGGTAGAAACCCACCTTCATGGACTCCACTCGTCTTCTTTTGTGGTCAGTGGATATTTGGTGAGGCACATGGCCAGAACCGGCATCGATGATCAACACGAACACCCTGGAACTTCCAAAGTGGCTTGGAAGCTGAACAGCAACCTGGCCATGCCTGTCCCCTATGAGCTGGTAGAGGTGCAGAATGGATTCTGGACTCTGCTCCATGGCTACGGGATTCTGATCTCTTCACCAACTTCATGCAAAGATTGTGGGCTGGCGCTGTAAAGGCACACGGACTGGAGACTGTCAATATTAGCTTGCTGCATCCCTCCTTATGCTGTCATTCCATAAACAATAAAGACTTTTGAACAGAACATGTGTTTTTTGTTTTGGGTGGGTGCCTACAGACAAAAGGGCCATACACACTGTAAGATTTAGAGAAGACTTTATCCTTCAGATTGACCTTTTCTATGTAGTGCAAGGGCCTGCCTGATTGCATACAAATTGAAAGTGTTGAGGTTTGACCTCATATTATATGGTTTGGTTAAGTCTACAGGAAAAAGTCTTGAGAAATTCTTAGTGTATGGCCCATTAAGCTGCCAAGGCCGGAGCTTTGCACTTTGCATGCTGCTTGTTCTGGTGATGTGAGGGGTTGGAATGTAGGGTAGGGATGTGACAGTGTTGTGTTGAGGTGTGAGGCAAATGTAGTGTTGGACTATGAGGGTCTGTGTTGTTGAAATATGGAGAGAGTCCAATATCAGACACCTATGTTTATTGGTCAAGAAATTGTAAGAACCATGGTAAATATGTAAAGAATTGCATCTCGAGAAAACTAGGACCACACTCATAAAATCAAAATTGTGTTGGTTCCATTAATGTGCTTGAAATTTGGGTAGGACACCCCCCCCCCCCCCAAATTCAAGATAGTTTAAAAAAACTCTAAAAAAAATGAGAGTGAAAAGAGATCCCAAGTGTAGTGATTGTTGGGATTTGAAACCATGACGTTGTTAATTGCAGTGAAGTTGCAAAGCACTTAGCTATTGTGCAGAATAAAGCTGTTTGGTGAAAATAAAGGAGTGTGTTAAGACTAAAAAGCACATATAGCTAAAGTACTAAACATTGTATGGAATCTCGGAAGAAGACCATGGTAAAATTGTAAGGTTTCATCTTGACCTGAAGTGGTGTAGGGGTTTGGTGACTTGCCTTTGCTACTTGGAATCATAAGATCGATTCGACACACAGACGAGATCATAAAATCACTTAAAATGTTGTAAGTTTGCAAGCGCTTCTGGGTGTAACATTATTTAGCAATATATATGATGTAATCCGTTACATTTTTAAAATATAAACAAAAAAAGAAAAAAAAAATGTTAGGTGGTGATGGTAAGCCTCAAACCTACAGCAGAGGGAGATGAATTACAGACGAGATGTATGCACTAATCCACTAGACCACATCGCTATGTGAAACTGCTGTAAGCACAAAGACATAAGTATGCTCATTTGCGAAGTCGCGATCGTAAGTGAATACCGCTGACGGCAGAATTCATTGTTGCTGTCCCGCTGTCCAAATCGCCAGTGCGCAAGTTAATTGATTTTAAAGCGGCGAAACTGAAACACGTCATAGATGTCTGAAGCTGCAGTTTCTTTAAATCCGGCCCATAGCCTTGAAAAAGTATTTATATCCCTTGACATTTTCCACATTTTGTCATGTTACAACCAAAAACGTAAATGTATTTTATTAAGATTTTATGTGATAGACCAACACAAAGTGGCACATAATTGTGAAGTGGAAGGAAAATGTAAAATATGTTAAAAACCATTTATCAAATAAATATTTGAAAAGTGTGGCGTGCATTTGAATTCAGCTCCCCTGGGTCAATACTTTGTAGAACCACCTTTCGCTGCAATTACAGCTGCAAGTCTTTTTGGGGATGTCTCTACCAGCTTTGCACATCTAGAGAGTGACATTTTTGACCATTATTCTTTGCAAAATAGCTGAACTCTGTCAGATTGGATGGGGAGTATCTATAATTTGTGGCAAGACTTGAAACTTGCTCTTCACAAATTAGATTTAGGTCTGGACTTTGACTGGGCCATTCTAACACATGAATATAGTTTGATCTAAACCATGGGTGTCCAACCTTTTGGCTTCTCTGGGCCACATTGAGTGTAGAGAAATTTTCTCGGGCCACATATATACCCTAACTATAGTATATATTTTATAAGTATTAAAATGCCGCCACACTCTTACCGCACCGCCGCACCCCCTGTACTAATTTAACACAACTAGAGGATGATGAAATGAAATAAAAGAAGTAAACCTCTGTATACTGATTCCGAGAGATATTAAAGGAACACTCTAACCACCATGACCACTTCAGTGATTTGAAGTGGTCATGGTGGCACTGGTAGGAGTCAGAAACACTGCACATGCTCGCCTCCCCCCCTCCCCTTCGAGGCAGCCTCTGCCTACCATTAGTTGGAAGCCGCTGTGGCCATGCCCCCGACCCAACTTCCTTCCTCCCTAGCAAAAAAAAAATTGTCAGGGGGCAGTGGGCCGCATTGCCTGGGGTTCCGGGCCGCATGTGGCCCCCGGGCCGCAGGTTGGACATGCCTGATCTAAACCATTCCATTGTAGCTCTGGCTGTATGTTTAGGGTTGTTGTCCTGCTGGATGGTGAACCTCCGCCCCAGTCTCAAGTCTTTTTGCAGATTCTAACAGGTTTTTTTCTAAGATTGCCCTGTATTTGGCTCCATCCATCTTCCATCAACTCTGACCAGCTTCCCTGTCCCTGCTGAGGAAAAGCATCCCCACAACATAGTGCTACCACCACCATGTTTAACAGTGGGGATGGGGTGTTTAGGGTGATATGCAGTGTTAGTTTTATGCCACATATAGCATTTTGCTCTTAGACCAAAAAGTTCAATTTTGGTCTCATCTGACCAGAGCACCTTCTTCCACATGCTTGGTGTGTCCCTCACACGGCTTTTCACAAACTGCAAACTGGACTTCTTATGGCTTTCTTTAACTACTTCCGGCCCGCGCTATAGCCGAAGTACGGCTACAGTGCGGGCTATAATTTCTGGGAGGCCGTCTTTATACGGCCTCCCAGTAACAGGCTCCCCGCGCTCCCGCGAGTGCGCATCGGGGAAAATCTGTGTCGGCCATGTCCCTTGAACACAGCCAATCACAGATCGTGGTGAATGGCCAATCACAGCGGCCATTTACCACGTGATCGGACCGTGCAATGAGAGATGATCTCATATGTAAACATATGAGATCATCTCTCATCGCCAGCTCTCTTCCTCACACGGAGACTGCAGTGTGAGGAAGAGGAGAGCCAGATCACCGGTAAGGGGACACAAAGGAATGTAATCAGGGCACTGATCACCAGTGCCCTGATTACAGAAGAGGGGAAAAAATGCCACAACTGCCCACAGTGCCCGCCATCAGTGCCCCTAGTGCTGCCAGTCAGTGCCTGCTCATCTAGGCACTGATGGGCACTGACTAGCAGCACTATGGGCACTGAGTGTGGGCACTGATGGTGCTGCCCATCAGTGCTGATCAGTGCCACCCATCAGTGTCACCCATCAGTGCCGCCTCTCAGTGCCGCCCGTCAGTGCCGTCTCTCAGTGCCCAGCAGTGCCACCTCTCAGTGCTCATCAGTGCCGCCTATCAGTGCTCATCAGTGCCGCCTATCAGTGCTCATCAGTGCAGCATATTAGTACCTCCTCATCAGCAGTGCCCATAAGTGCCACCTCATCAGTGCCCATAAGTGCCACCTCATCAGTGCCCATCAGTGCAGCCTATCAGTGCCCATCAGTGCCGCCTCATCAGCGCACATCAGTGAAGGTGAAAAATGTATTTATTTTCAAAATTTACTCACAGAAAATAGAAAATTTTGAAAAAAAAAGTTTTTCTTGTCTTTTTTCTTTTTTTTTGTAAGAAATAAAAAAGCCAGAGGTGATTAATCACCTCTGGCTTTTGGCAGTATTTAATCACCTCTGGCTTTTGGCAGTATTTAAATACTGCCAAAAGAAAGCTCTATTTGTGTGAAAAAAATGATAAAAATTTCATATGGGTACAGTGCAGCATGACCGCGCAATTATCATTCAAAACGTGACAGCGCTGAAAGCTGAAAATTGGCCTGGGCAGGAAGTGCCCAGTAGGCAAGTGGTTAAACAATGGCTTTCTTCTTGCCACTCTTCCATAAGGCTCTGCTCACATATTGGCATCTCGGATCGCGGGCAGACTCAATGCGATTCTGCCCCATGATCCAGAATCATTACAAATCGTAGGATGCCCATGCGATTCCCATGATTTGCAATGGCACCCCACATTTTGCCACCACCGTTGCCTGATGAATCACGGTAAAATCGCGCATAAAGAATTGCGGGACGCCTGTTGTCATAAAAAGTACAACAGGCATCCCATGATTCTGTTTACTGCAATTATTCAGGCGACAATCACTGCAAAATTGTGCCATGTTTGGGGTGCCATTGCAAGTCACGGGAATCGTACAGGCGTCCCACGATTTAATGATTCAATAACTCGGGATCCCAGGCAGAATCGCGGTGATTCGGCCACATTCCCGAGACACCAATATGTAAACGAAGCCTAAAGGCCAGATTTGTGGAGAGTATGACTAATAAATTCTCCCACCTGAGTTGTGGATCTCTGCAGCTCCTCCAGAGTTACCATGGGCCTCTTGGCTGCTTCTCTGGTTAATGCTCTCCTTGCCCGGCCTGTCAGGTTAGGTGAATGGCCATGTCTTGATAGGTTTGCAGTTGTACCATACTCTTTTTATTTTCTGATGATAGATTGAACAGTGCTCTGAGATGTTCAAAGCTTGGGATACATTTTTTAACCTAATCCTGCTTTAAATGTCTCCATAACTTTATCCCTGACCTGTCTGGTGTGTTCCTTGACTTCATGATGATGTTTGTTCACTAAGGTTCTTTAACAAACCTCTGAGGGTTTCACAGAACAGCTGTATTTATACTGAGATTAAATTACACATCAAATTACATACATTACATTTACTAATGTAGCACCCTCCTAGGTCCAGGGAGCAGAATCTGTGAGTTAGGTCTGGTCAATGTGCTCAGTGTGTGATTCATCTGGCCTGGGTGAGTGTCCCCACTGGTCCAATGGGGAGGCACATTGGACAGTGGAGGAATCCTGACCAATAGATACACAGGCTTTGATACAGCCCCAGTGATTGGCACAGACTGGCAATCTCGGTGCATTGTGGGGTGTGGTATAAAAACCAGGAGCACATGTGCTCAGGGTCTTTGGCTGGTGAGCAGAGTCCCGGAAGGAGGGTGGCGGCTGCCTCCTCCCTTGTTGCAGTTGTGTATGGTCACAGGCAGTCAGCCTGGTGAGCCAGAAGGCAGGAGCTGAGCCCAGAGGTCCAGGAGAGCTGACTAGAGGGGTTGAGACACTAGAGAACCTAGAAAAACAGTATCGTGAGTACAGGGGATCGTGTCTTTGGGCCTGACCAGGAAGGGGGCCACCCCGGAGTAGAGTAGTCAGAGGATGGATGTCAGCTGGTAGATAGAAAGTAGGTGCTAGGTGAGTACCCTGAAGATAAGTGCTACGCAAGCTGTCTATTCAGGAACTTTACCTCAGATTCATGTAGTGGCAAGATGAAACTGCGGCCTATCCTCAGATAGAAGTCCTCAACATTCTGAATAGTTCAAGTTTTGGAGTATCCCACTCTTCCCTTCTCCCATCCCCATATAAAATAAAAACAACAAAACAACAACGCCTAGACTGTTTATTGACTGAGCTGGAAAGTAAAGTGTTAAGTTTCTGCATGCAGTTGCTACCAGTAACCCAGTGGGACCCGAAAAGGTGAGAAATCCAGCAGCCCTCAAGGGAGCAGTGCTATTCTAATTAGGTGATTTCTGAAGGCAATTGGTTCTATTAGATTTTAGTTAGAAATATCAGAGTAAAGGGGGCTGAATACAAATGCATGCCACACTTTTCAGATATTTATTTGCAAAAAAAAAAAATTGAAAAGCATTTATCATTTTCCTTCCACTTTACAATTATATGCCACTTTGCTTTTTTACATAAAATCCCAATAAAATACATTTACGTTTTTGGTTGTAACATGACAAAATGTGGAAAATTTCAAGGTGTATGAATACTTTTCCAAGGCACTGTATGTGTGGTCAGTGGTCACCCTATGTATGCTATACAGTGTGACAGAAGTGGATAGCTCACAATATATACATTACTTTTTAATTGTTAAAAAGGACCCATGTATATACTATAAGATCACTGAGGGTCTTTGCATTTAAACAACATAATGTCTGTAATTGCATCTTTTTTATTGCAAGTGTAATTTGTTGTTTCTCTTTATTACTTTAGAGAATCTTCCTTTTTATTGCTATGCTTTTAATTTCTTTAAATTAGTGTACCTGAGGAATATATAGAATTCAGGTAAATTAGTGTACCTGAGGAATATATAGAATTCAGGTAATATACAGTACCTACATAATCAAATGTATCACAAAGCAAAATTAAGAAAGACACATACAGTGGGTACGGAAAGTATTCAGACCCCCTTAAATTTTTCACTCTTTCTTATATTGCAGCCATTTGCTAAAATCATTTAAGTTCATTCTTCTTCCTCATGAATGTACACATAGCACCCCATACTGACAGAAAAACACAGAATTGTTGACATTGTTGCAGATTTATTAAAAAAGAAAAACTGAAATATCACATGGTCCTAAGTATTCAGACCCTTTGCTCAGTATTTAGTAGAAGCCCCCTTTTGATCTAATACAGCCAGGAGTCTTTTTGGGAAAGATGCAACAAGTGTTTCACACCTGGATTTGGGGATCCTCTGCCATTTCTCCTTGCAGATCCTCTCCAGTTCTGTCAGGTTGGATGGTAAACATTGGTGGACAGCCATTTTTAGGTCTCTCCAGAGATGCTCAATTGGGTTTAAGTCAGGGCTCTGGCTGGGCCATTCAAGAACAGTCACGGAGTTGTTGTGAAACCACTCCTTCGTTATTTTAGCTGTGTGCTTAGGGTCATTGTCTTGTTGGAAGGTAAACCTTCGGCCCAGTCTGAGATCCAGAGCACTCTGGAGAAGGTTTTTGTCCAGAATATCCCTGTACTTGGCCGCATTCATCTTTCCCTCGATTGCAACCAGTCGTCCTGTCCCTGCAGCTGAAAAACACCCCCACAGCATGATGCTGCCACCACCATGCTTCACTGTTGGGACTGTATTGGACAGGTGATGAGCAGTGCCTGGTTTTCTCCACACATACCGCTTAGAATTAAGGCCAAAAAGTTCTATTTTGGTCTCATCAGACAAGAGAATCTTATTTCTCACCATCTTGGAGTCCTTCAGGTGTTTTTTAGCAAACTCCATGCAGGCTTTCATGTGTCTTACACTGAGGCGAGGCTTCCGTCGGGCCACTCTGCCATAAAGCCCCGACTGGTGGAGGGCTGCAGTGATGGTTGACTTTCTACAACTTTCTCCCATCTCCTGACTGCATCTCTGGAGCTCAGCCACAGTGATCTTTGGGTTCTTCTTTACCTCTCTCACCAAGGCTCTTCTCCCCTGATAGCTCAGTTTGGCCGGACGGCCAGCTCTAGGAAGGGTTCTGGTCGTCCCAAACATCTTCCATTTGAGGATTATGGAGGCCACTGTGCTCTTAGGAACCTTAAGTGCAGCAGAAATCTTTTTGTAACCTTGGCCAGATCTGTGCCTTGCCACAATTCTGTCTCTGAGCTCTTCAGGCAGTTCCTTTGACCTCATGATTCTCATTTGCTCTGACATGCATTGTGATCTGGAAGGTCTTATATAGACAGGTGTGTGGCTTTCCTAATCAAGTCCAATCAGTATAATCAAACACAGCTGGACTCAAATGAAGGTGTAGAACCATCTCAAGGATGATCAGAAGAAATGGAAAGCACCTGAGTTAAATATATGAGTGTCACAGCAAAGGGTCTGAATACTTAGGACCATGTGATATTTCAGTTTTTCTTTTTTAATAAATCTGCAACAATGTCAACAATTCTGTGTTTTTCTGTCAGTATGGGGTGCTATGTGTACATTCATGAGGAAGAAGAATGAACTTAAATGATTTTAGCAAATGGCTGCAATATAACAAAGAGTGAAAAATTTAAGGGGGTCTGAATACTTTCCGTACCCACTGTAAATGTGAATTTTAGACACTCTATGGATTTGTAAATGGTGTGTACAAATTCAAGCTTCTGCCTTAGAAAGCTTATTATTATTATTATTAATAGGCTTCAGAGTGAACCGAGTTAAATAATGGTAAACTTAATGTTTCAGTTTCTTAAAATGCGTTTATTTAAAGGTGGAACTCTTAGTGGGGAATTTGTAACAGAAGAAGAACTGTTTATCCGTTGGCTACAAATTGTCACATTTCTACCGGTGATGTCTTTTAATACACCTCCGTGGGTTTGCTGCGACAACTGGGTAAGCTTTCTTAGCACTGTAATAGAAAGTTAAAGGTAAACTCCGATTCGGATACTAATGCAAGTTGTATTTTAAAATTTATTTAAGTATTTTTTTAAACCATGCATAGATGGAAATAGCATGTGTCATTTATAACTATAAATGACACATGTTATTTCCATCTATGCATGGTTTAAAAAATACTTAAATATATTTTAAAATACAACTTGCATTAGTATCCGAATCTGAATTTACATGACATTTTTGTATTCCCCTGCACAGCAGAACTGGCAGAGGGAGGGACAGTTTTTTTCTACTACTTTCTACTGCCTTGCACAGTGCTGTCAAATGAATACTGAAAGTGTACTGACTGACAGGAAAAGAGAGTACACTGTTGTGTTGATGTCACTGGTGTAGTTATGCTCTTTTGCTGTGAATTAGCAGGCTGGGGTAGGATGAGTTAATTAGCTATATAAATTAAGCTTCATTTTTTTACATGTGCCCCCTTGCAGAATTGTGATATATTATTTTTAAAAATACACCTGTAGGGGGAGAAATTGGATCATGTACTTATCTTTTCTCTGGCTTTTCCTGGCTTCTGCCCACAGTACCGAGCTGAAGGTGACATCATCCTCCTTCCAGCAAGAGCCTGAGGAATACTGAGTAGCCCAAATCTCCCTAAAAGAACAAGCTGGCACTGTGTTAACCACTTAAGCCCCGGAGGATTTGGCTGCTCAAAGACCAGGCCCTATTTTGCGATTCGGCACTGCGTGATTTTAACGGACAATTGCGCGGTTGTGCGATGCTGTACCTAAATGAAATTGACGTGCTTTTTTTCCCCACAAGCAGAGCTTTCTTTTGGTGGTATTTGATCATCTGTGCAATTTTTATTTTTGCACTATAAACAAAAAGAGCGACAATTTTGAAAAAATAACAATATTTTTCACATTTTCTTATATGAAATTCCCCCAAAAAAATTAAAAAATCAAAATGTTTTAACATTTTAGGCCAATTTGTTTTCTGCTACATATTTTTGGTAAAAAAAAAAATCGCAATAAGCATATTTTGATTGGTTTGCGCAAAAGTTATTGTGTTTACTAACTACGGGAAAGATTTATGTAATTTTTGTTTATTTTTTTTTAACTAGTAATGGCGGCGATCTGTGTTTTTTTTTTTTTGCGGGACTGCGACATTGCGGCGGACAGATTGGACCCTTAACTGACATTTTTGACACTTTTGGGGGTACCGGTGACATTACTACAGTAATCAGTGCTATAAGTAATCAGTGCTATAAATATGCACTGTTACTGTCAAAATGACGTGTTTCTAACTGTGGGGGGCGTGGCTAATGATGTAACCACAGAGACATATGATCCTACATAGCAGGATCATATAGTCTCTGCCTTTACATCAGGGAGAATGACAGACGGATGTGTTTACATCGGAGCCACCGGTCACACGCGCGGGGATGAACGAGCGGGGGCGGGAGCGCGCCTATAGCGGCGCGCGCTCGCCCCCTACAGGCTCCTGGGCGAACGACGTAGTACTAAATATACTGACAGCGGTCGGCAAGTGGTTAAAATACACAAAATTTGGAGTACTCAGCATTTCCTGGAAACAGAATGATGGCGTCACCCGTTGCTCTACCTAAGCCAAGGAAAGGCCAGTATATTATTTAACGTTTTAATAATTTTTTATTTTTTTTTTTACTGGTTTTTTGCAACAGAGAGGGGGCCACACTTAAAAAGAAGACCTTGCATTTAGTGCAGGGTCCATGTTAACTGCAGTAGGGAAAATTAAAGTCACCGACCAGGTTATGCTGCCCAGAAGTAAAATCTGGACCACTAGACCGGCCAATCTGATTACAAATATTTTGGGTCATTGTCATGCTGAAAGATCCATCCAGGACCCATCTTCAGTGTTCTGACTGGGGGAGAATTGTTCTCATCCAAGATTTTACAATACATGGCCTGTCCATTGGCCCCTCAATGCAGCAAAGTCGGCTTGTACCTTTAGCAGAGTAGCAGAGAAACAGCCCCAAAGCATCATGTCTCCACCTCCGTGCTTGACTGTAGGGATGATGTTCTTAGGGTCATAGTCAGCATTTTTTTTCCTCCAAACATGGCGAGTCGAGTTATTCCCAAAGAGCTCAATTTTGGCCTCATCTGACCACAGAGGTTTCTCCTTAACCATCTCTAAATCATTTAGATTTTCATTGGCATGACTGTACATGTGCCTTCTTGAGGAGGGGGACTAGCTGTATCAGGAGCAAGAAAAGTGCTAACTATGACTCTAGGAACACCATCCCTACAGTCAAGTACAGAGGTGGAATCATGATGCTTTGGGGCTGTTTCTCTGCTAGAGGTACAGGCTGACTTTGCCACATTTAAGGGCCAATGGACAGGGCCATATATTGTAAAATCTTGGATGAGAACCTTCTTCCCTCAGCCAGAACACTGAAGATGGGTTGTGGATGGGTCTTTCAGCATGACAATGACCCAAAACATACCACCAAGGGAACAAAGGAGTGGCTCAAGAAGAAGCACATTAAGGTCATGGAGTGGCCTAGTCTGTCTCCAGACCTTAATCCTATAGACAATTTATAGAGGACGCTGAAACTTTGAATTGCCAAGAGACAGCCAAGAAACCTTAAGGATTTAGAGAAGATCTTTAAAGAAGAGTCGACCAAAATCCCTCCTGAGATGTGTGCAAACCTGGTCACCAACTACAAGAAACCTCTTACCTCAGTACTTGGTGGAGAAACCCTTGTTGGCAAGCACAAAGTAATGTTTTTTCATGGGGAACAAATACTTATTTTACTCACTGACTCACTTTGTATCATGTGTTTTTTCTGGATTTTTGGTTGGTATTCTGTCTCTATCATTTAACATACTCCTTTGATAAAAATGATAGACCCTTTATTTCTTTGTAAGTGAGCAAACTTACAAAATCTGCAGGCGATCAAATAATTATTTTCCCCACAGTATATCTATATATCTATATCTATATATATATATATATATATATATATATATATATATATATATATATATATATATATATATATATAGCGCACACTCCTAGGCAGGTGCTAGGAAAATGCATATGTGGCCCTGTCTGCCTCTCAGGGGGGCCTGAATTGTTAGCTAGCTGTCTCATGTTTTCACGTGTGTCTATTGAGTCTGGGGAGTCTCTCCACTGTGTCCAATGAGGGATCTTGTTGGTCAGTGGAGGAAATCTAGCCAATGGCACATCAGGGTTTATGACTGTCACATGCTCCCCACAGATTTATATCCAATCCCAGGGTGCATTGCGGTAGACCCCACCCACTGAGACAGAGTGTCTTTTGGCGGGAGCATCAGTCCCAGGAGGAGGTGACGGCTGTCTCTCCTTCTGTCAGAGAGTGAAGGTGGTCCAGGTGGTCGGCCTAAGGGGACCAGGGGTTGAGCTGTGTTATAGAGAGGGATCCAGAGTGTTGCTGGCCAAGTGGAGCTGCTGGGCAGAAGTCTTCAGGAAAAACAGTATTGTGAGTACTCAAGATCTGCCTAGGGGTCTGCCTAGGAAAGGGGACCACTCCAGAAGGTCAAGGGGATCCAGGAGCCAGCTAACCAGTAGTATTAGCAGTGAAAGGGGGTGCCAAGTGTTCAAAGCCCTGAAGATAGGGAAGTGAAAGGGGGCGCCAGTGTGGGCCCTGAAGTGTTCGGCAGTGCAGTAAAGGTCCAGTGTGGGCCCTGAAGTGTTCGGCAGTGCAGTAAATGTGTACAAGTAGCTACCTCAGGCGAGAGTACCTCAGGGAGCTAAAAAAGGACTTCCCCCAGTAGAAAGGGAAGTTACAGCATCAAGTCAGCGTTAACCGGCATCTGGCCAGCATTAACCGGAGTCAAGCCAGCGCTAATCAGCGTCAAGCAGCATTTATCCAGAGTCCCTGCCAAGTTGTGCATAGTTCAGTAGCAAGAGTATCCCACTCATCCCTTCTCCCATCCAAGTTCCCAAATAAACCTAAAAATCCAAAGATACTGGACTGGTTCTTGTCTCAGTGCTCACACTTGGAGAAACATGCTCAAAGGTACTTTTGTTGCACCCTGTAACCCAGGGGGACCCACAGCCAGCACCTATGCTGGGAATTCTGATATATATATATATATATATATATATATATATATATATATAT
>NW_028119399.1:0-33477 GCF_965119305.1 Pelophylax lessonae | reverse complement strand
AGTCGAGGGTGGCATTGGTGATCGCCTACGGCCACATCACCCTGAACACGCCCGATCTCGTCTGATCTCGGAAGCTAAGCAGGGTCGGGCCTGGTTAGTACCTGGATGGGAGACCGCCTGGGAATACCAGGTGCTGTAGGCTTTTGCTTTTCCCTTGGCATTCTTTTTCTTTCTTTTTGGGAGGTGCCATCTTGGCATGGCCAAGCTCAAAGGAGTCGAGGGTGGCATTGGTGATCGCCTACGGCCACATCACCCTGAACACGCCCGATCTCGTCTGATCTCGGAAGCTAAGCAGGGTCGGGCCTGGTTAGTACCTGGATGGGAGACCGCCTGGGAATACCAGGTGCTGTAGGCTTTTGCTTTTCCCTTGGCATTCTTTTTCTTTCTTTTTGGGAGGTGCCATCTTGGCATGGCCAAGCTCAAAGGAGTCGAGGGTGGCATTGGTGATCGCCTACGGCCACATCACCCTGAACACGCCCGATCTCGTCTGATCTCGGAAGCTAAGCAGGGTCGGGCCTGGTTAGTACCTGGATGGGAGACCGCCTGGGAATACCAGGTGCTGTAGGCTTTTGCTTTTCCCTTGGCATTCTTTTTCTTTCTTTTTGGGAGGTGCCATCTTGGCATGGCCAAGCTCAAAGGAGTCGAGGGTGGCATTGGTGATCGCCTACGGCCACATCACCCTGAACACGCCCGATCTCGTCTGATCTCGGAAGCTAAGCAGGGTCGGGCCTGGTTAGTACCTGGATGGGAGACCGCCTGGGAATACCAGGTGCTGTAGGCTTTTGCTTTTCCCTTGGCATTCTTTTTCTTTCTTTTTGGGAGGTGCCATCTTGGCATGGCCAAGCTCAAAGGAGTCGAGGGTGGCATTGGTGATCGCCTACGGCCACATCACCCTGAACACGCCCGATCTCGTCTGATCTCGGAAGCTAAGCAGGGTCGGGCCTGGTTAGTACCTGGATGGGAGACCGCCTGGGAATACCAGGTGCTGTAGGCTTTTGCTTTTCCCTTGGCATTCTTTTTCTTTCTTTTTGGGAGGTGCCATCTTGGCATGGCCAAGCTCAAAGGAGTCGAGGGTGGCATTGGTGATCGCCTACGGCCACATCACCCTGAACACGCCCGATCTCGTCTGATCTCGGAAGCTAAGCAGGGTCGGGCCTGGTTAGTACCTGGATGGGAGACCGCCTGGGAATACCAGGTGCTGTAGGCTTTTGCTTTTCCCTTGGCATTCTTTTTCTTTCTTTTTGGGAGGTGCCATCTTGGCATGGCCAAGCTCAAAGGAGTCGAGGGTGGCATTGGTGATCGCCTACGGCCACATCACCCTGAACACGCCCGATCTCGTCTGATCTCGGAAGCTAAGCAGGGTCGGGCCTGGTTAGTACCTGGATGGGAGACCGCCTGGGAATACCAGGTGCTGTAGGCTTTTGCTTTTCCCTTGGCATTCTTTTTCTTTCTTTTTGGGAGGTGCCATCTTGGCATGGCCAAGCTCAAAGGAGTCGAGGGTGGCATTGGTGATCGCCTACGGCCACATCACCCTGAACACGCCCGATCTCGTCTGATCTCGGAAGCTAAGCAGGGTCGGGCCTGGTTAGTACCTGGATGGGAGACCGCCTGGGAATACCAGGTGCTGTAGGCTTTTGCTTTTCCCTTGGCATTCTTTTTCTTTCTTTTTGGGAGGTGCCATCTTGGCATGGCCAAGCTCAAAGGAGTCGAGGGTGGCATTGGTGATCGCCTACGGCCACATCACCCTGAACACGCCCGATCTCGTCTGATCTCGGAAGCTAAGCAGGGTCGGGCCTGGTTAGTACCTGGATGGGAGACCGCCTGGGAATACCAGGTGCTGTAGGCTTTTGCTTTTCCCTTGGCATTCTTTTTCTTTCTTTTTGGGAGGTGCCATCTTGGCATGGCCAAGCTCAAAGGAGTCGAGGGTGGCATTGGTGATCGCCTACGGCCACATCACCCTGAACACGCCCGATCTCGTCTGATCTCGGAAGCTAAGCAGGGTCGGGCCTGGTTAGTACCTGGATGGGAGACCGCCTGGGAATACCAGGTGCTGTAGGCTTTTGCTTTTCCCTTGGCATTCTTTTTCTTTCTTTTTGGGAGGTGCCATCTTGGCATGGCCAAGCTCAAAGGAGTCGAGGGTGGCATTGGTGATCGCCTACGGCCACATCACCCTGAACACGCCCGATCTCGTCTGATCTCGGAAGCTAAGCAGGGTCGGGCCTGGTTAGTACCTGGATGGGAGACCGCCTGGGAATACCAGGTGCTGTAGGCTTTTGCTTTTCCCTTGGCATTCTTTTTCTTTCTTTTTGGGAGGTGCCATCTTGGCATGGCCAAGCTCAAAGGAGTCGAGGGTGGCATTGGTGATCGCCTACGGCCACATCACCCTGAACACGCCCGATCTCGTCTGATCTCGGAAGCTAAGCAGGGTCGGGCCTGGTTAGTACCTGGATGGGAGACCGCCTGGGAATACCAGGTGCTGTAGGCTTTTGCTTTTCCCTTGGCATTCTTTTTCTTTCTTTTTGGGAGGTGCCATCTTGGCATGGCCAAGCTCAAAGGAGTCGAGGGTGGCATTGGTGATCGCCTACGGCCACATCACCCTGAACACGCCCGATCTCGTCTGATCTCGGAAGCTAAGCAGGGTCGGGCCTGGTTAGTACCTGGATGGGAGACCGCCTGGGAATACCAGGTGCTGTAGGCTTTTGCTTTTCCCTTGGCATTCTTTTTCTTTCTTTTTGGGAGGTGCCATCTTGGCATGGCCAAGCTCAAAGGAGTCGAGGGTGGCATTGGTGATCGCCTACGGCCACATCACCCTGAACACGCCCGATCTCGTCTGATCTCGGAAGCTAAGCAGGGTCGGGCCTGGTTAGTACCTGGATGGGAGACCGCCTGGGAATACCAGGTGCTGTAGGCTTTTGCTTTTCCCTTGGCATTCTTTTTCTTTCTTTTTGGGAGGTGCCATCTTGGCATGGCCAAGCTCAAAGGAGTCGAGGGTGGCATTGGTGATCGCCTACGGCCACATCACCCTGAACACGCCCGATCTCGTCTGATCTCGGAAGCTAAGCAGGGTCGGGCCTGGTTAGTACCTGGATGGGAGACCGCCTGGGAATACCAGGTGCTGTAGGCTTTTGCTTTTCCCTTGGCATTCTTTTTCTTTCTTTTTGGGAGGTGCCATCTTGGCATGGCCAAGCTCAAAGGAGTCGAGGGTGGCATTGGTGATCGCCTACGGCCACATCACCCTGAACACGCCCGATCTCGTCTGATCTCGGAAGCTAAGCAGGGTCGGGCCTGGTTAGTACCTGGATGGGAGACCGCCTGGGAATACCAGGTGCTGTAGGCTTTTGCTTTTCCCTTGGCATTCTTTTTCTTTCTTTTTGGGAGGTGCCATCTTGGCATGGCCAAGCTCAAAGGAGTCGAGGGTGGCATTGGTGATCGCCTACGGCCACATCACCCTGAACACGCCCGATCTCGTCTGATCTCGGAAGCTAAGCAGGGTCGGGCCTGGTTAGTACCTGGATGGGAGACCGCCTGGGAATACCAGGTGCTGTAGGCTTTTGCTTTTCCCTTGGCATTCTTTTTCTTTCTTTTTGGGAGGTGCCATCTTGGCATGGCCAAGCTCAAAGGAGTCGAGGGTGGCATTGGTGATCGCCTACGGCCACATCACCCTGAACACGCCCGATCTCGTCTGATCTCGGAAGCTAAGCAGGGTCGGGCCTGGTTAGTACCTGGATGGGAGACCGCCTGGGAATACCAGGTGCTGTAGGCTTTTGCTTTTCCCTTGGCATTCTTTTTCTTTCTTTTTGGGAGGTGCCATCTTGGCATGGCCAAGCTCAAAGGAGTCGAGGGTGGCATTGGTGATCGCCTACGGCCACATCACCCTGAACACGCCCGATCTCGTCTGATCTCGGAAGCTAAGCAGGGTCGGGCCTGGTTAGTACCTGGATGGGAGACCGCCTGGGAATACCAGGTGCTGTAGGCTTTTGCTTTTCCCTTGGCATTCTTTTTCTTTCTTTTTGGGAGGTGCCATCTTGGCATGGCCAAGCTCAAAGGAGTCGAGGGTGGCATTGGTGATCGCCTACGGCCACATCACCCTGAACACGCCCGATCTCGTCTGATCTCGGAAGCTAAGCAGGGTCGGGCCTGGTTAGTACCTGGATGGGAGACCGCCTGGGAATACCAGGTGCTGTAGGCTTTTGCTTTTCCCTTGGCATTCTTTTTCTTTCTTTTTGGGAGGTGCCATCTTGGCATGGCCAAGCTCAAAGGAGTCGAGGGTGGCATTGGTGATCGCCTACGGCCACATCACCCTGAACACGCCCGATCTCGTCTGATCTCGGAAGCTAAGCAGGGTCGGGCCTGGTTAGTACCTGGATGGGAGACCGCCTGGGAATACCAGGTGCTGTAGGCTTTTGCTTTTCCCTTGGCATTCTTTTTCTTTCTTTTTGGGAGGTGCCATCTTGGCATGGCCAAGCTCAAAGGAGTCGAGGGTGGCATTGGTGATCGCCTACGGCCACATCGCCCTGAACACGCCCGATCTCGTCTGATCTCGGAAGCTAAGCAGGGTCGGGCCTGGTTAGTACCTGGATGGGAGACCGCCTGGGAATACCAGGTGCTGTAGGCTTTTGCTTTTCCCTTGGCATTCTTTTTCTTTCTTTTTGGGAGGTGCCATCTTGGCATGGCCAAGCTCAAAGGAGTCGAGGGTGGCATTGGTGATCGCCTACGGCCACATCACCCTGAACACGCCCGATCTCGTCTGATCTCGGAAGCTAAGCAGGGTCGGGCCTGGTTAGTACCTGGATGGGAGACCGCCTGGGAATACCAGGTGCTGTAGGCTTTTGCTTTTCCCTTGGCATTCTTTTTCTTTCTTTTTGGGAGGTGCCATCTTGGCATGGCCAAGCTCAAAGGAGTCGAGGGTGGCATTGGTGATCGCCTACGGCCACATCACCCTGAACACGCCCGATCTCGTCTGATCTCGGAAGCTAAGCAGGGTCGGGCCTGGTTAGTACCTGGATGGGAGACCGCCTGGGAATACCAGGTGCTGTAGGCTTTTGCTTTTCCCTTGGCATTCTTTTTCTTTCTTTTTGGGAGGTGCCATCTTGGCATGGCCAAGCTCAAAGGAGTCGAGGGTGGCATTGGTGATCGCCTACGGCCACATCACCCTGAACACGCCCGATCTCGTCTGATCTCGGAAGCTAAGCAGGGTCGGGCCTGGTTAGTACCTGGATGGGAGACCGCCTGGGAATACCAGGTGCTGTAGGCTTTTGCTTTTCCCTTGGCATTCTTTTTCTTTCTTTTTGGGAGGTGCCATCTTGGCATGGCCAAGCTCAAAGGAGTCGAGGGTGGCATTGGTGATCGCCTACGGCCACATCACCCTGAACACGCCCGATCTCGTCTGATCTCGGAAGCTAAGCAGGGTCGGGCCTGGTTAGTACCTGGATGGGAGACCGCCTGGGAATACCAGGTGCTGTAGGCTTTTGCTTTTCCCTTGGCATTCTTTTTCTTTCTTTTTGGGAGGTGCCATCTTGGCATGGCCAAGCTCAAAGGAGTCGAGGGTGGCATTGGTGATCGCCTACGGCCACATCACCCTGAACACGCCCGATCTCGTCTGATCTCGGAAGCTAAGCAGGGTCGGGCCTGGTTAGTACCTGGATGGGAGACCGCCTGGGAATACCAGGTGCTGTAGGCTTTTGCTTTTCCCTTGGCATTCTTTTTCTTTCTTTTTGGGAGGTGCCATCTTGGCATGGCCAAGCTCAAAGGAGTCGAGGGTGGCATTGGTGATCGCCTACGGCCACATCACCCTGAACACGCCCGATCTCGTCTGATCTCGGAAGCTAAGCAGGGTCGGGCCTGGTTAGTACCTGGATGGGAGACCGCCTGGGAATACCAGGTGCTGTAGGCTTTTGCTTTTCCCTTGGCATTCTTTTTCTTTCTTTTTGGGAGGTGCCATCTTGGCATGGCCAAGCTCAAAGGAGTCGAGGGTGGCATTGGTGATCGCCTACGGCCACATCACCCTGAACACGCCCGATCTCGTCTGATCTCGGAAGCTAAGCAGGGTCGGGCCTGGTTAGTACCTGGATGGGAGACCGCCTGGGAATACCAGGTGCTGTAGGCTTTTGCTTTTCCCTTGGCATTCTTTTTCTTTCTTTTTGGGAGGTGCCATCTTGGCATGGCCAAGCTCAAAGGAGTCGAGGGTGGCATTGGTGATCGCCTACGGCCACATCACCCTGAACACGCCCGATCTCGTCTGATCTCGGAAGCTAAGCAGGGTCGGGCCTGGTTAGTACCTGGATGGGAGACCGCCTGGGAATACCAGGTGCTGTAGGCTTTTGCTTTTCCCTTGGCATTCTTTTTCTTTCTTTTTGGGAGGTGCCATCTTGGCATGGCCAAGCTCAAAGGAGTCGAGGGTGGCATTGGTGATCGCCTACGGCCACATCACCCTGAACACGCCCGATCTCGTCTGATCTCGGAAGCTAAGCAGGGTCGGGCCTGGTTAGTACCTGGATGGGAGACCGCCTGGGAATACCAGGTGCTGTAGGCTTTTGCTTTTCCCTTGGCATTCTTTTTCTTTCTTTTTGGGAGGTGCCATCTTGGCATGGCCAAGCTCAAAGGAGTCGAGGGTGGCATTGGTGATCGCCTACGGCCACATCACCCTGAACACGCCCGATCTCGTCTGATCTCGGAAGCTAAGCAGGGTCGGGCCTGGTTAGTACCTGGATGGGAGACCGCCTGGGAATACCAGGTGCTGTAGGCTTTTGCTTTTCCCTTGGCATTCTTTTTCTTTCTTTTTGGGAGGTGCCATCTTGGCATGGCCAAGCTCAAAGGAGTCGAGGGTGGCATTGGTGATCGCCTACGGCCACATCACCCTGAACACGCCCGATCTCGTCTGATCTCGGAAGCTAAGCAGGGTCGGGCCTGGTTAGTACCTGGATGGGAGACCGCCTGGGAATACCAGGTGCTGTAGGCTTTTGCTTTTCCCTTGGCATTCTTTTTCTTTCTTTTTGGGAGGTGCCATCTTGGCATGGCCAAGCTCAAAGGAGTCGAGGGTGGCATTGGTGATCGCCTACGGCCACATCACCCTGAACACGCCCGATCTCGTCTGATCTCGGAAGCTAAGCAGGGTCGGGCCTGGTTAGTACCTGGATGGGAGACCGCCTGGGAATACCAGGTGCTGTAGGCTTTTGCTTTTCCCTTGGCATTCTTTTTCTTTCTTTTTGGGAGGTGCCATCTTGGCATGGCCAAGCTCAAAGGAGTCGAGGGTGGCATTGGTGATCGCCTACGGCCACATCACCCTGAACACGCCCGATCTCGTCTGATCTCGGAAGCTAAGCAGGGTCGGGCCTGGTTAGTACCTGGATGGGAGACCGCCTGGGAATACCAGGTGCTGTAGGCTTTTGCTTTTCCCTTGGCATTCTTTTTCTTTCTTTTTGGGAGGTGCCATCTTGGCATGGCCAAGCTCAAAGGAGTCGAGGGTGGCATTGGTGATCGCCTACGGCCACATCACCCTGAACACGCCCGATCTCGTCTGATCTCGGAAGCTAAGCAGGGTCGGGCCTGGTTAGTACCTGGATGGGAGACCGCCTGGGAATACCAGGTGCTGTAGGCTTTTGCTTTTCCCTTGGCATTCTTTTTCTTTCTTTTTGGGAGGTGCCATCTTGGCATGGCCAAGCTCAAAGGAGTCGAGGGTGGCATTGGTGATCGCCTACGGCCACATCACCCTGAACACGCCCGATCTCGTCTGATCTCGGAAGCTAAGCAGGGTCGGGCCTGGTTAGTACCTGGATGGGAGACCGCCTGGGAATACCAGGTGCTGTAGGCTTTTGCTTTTCCCTTGGCATTCTTTTTCTTTCTTTTTGGGAGGTGCCATCTTGGCATGGCCAAGCTCAAAGGAGTCGAGGGTGGCATTGGTGATCGCCTACGGCCACATCACCCTGAACACGCCCGATCTCGTCTGATCTCGGAAGCTAAGCAGGGTCGGGCCTGGTTAGTACCTGGATGGGAGACCGCCTGGGAATACCAGGTGCTGTAGGCTTTTGCTTTTCCCTTGGCATTCTTTTTCTTTCTTTTTGGGAGGTGCCATCTTGGCATGGCCAAGCTCAAAGGAGTCGAGGGTGGCATTGGTGATCGCCTACGGCCACATCACCCTGAACACGCCCGATCTCGTCTGATCTCGGAAGCTAAGCAGGGTCGGGCCTGGTTAGTACCTGGATGGGAGACCGCCTGGGAATACCAGGTGCTGTAGGCTTTTGCTTTTCCCTTGGCATTCTTTTTCTTTCTTTTTGGGAGGTGCCATCTTGGCATGGCCAAGCTCAAAGGAGTCGAGGGTGGCATTGGTGATCGCCTACGGCCACATCACCCTGAACACGCCCGATCTCGTCTGATCTCGGAAGCTAAGCAGGGTCGGGCCTGGTTAGTACCTGGATGGGAGACCGCCTGGGAATACCAGGTGCTGTAGGCTTTTGCTTTTCCCTTGGCATTCTTTTTCTTTCTTTTTGGGAGGTGCCATCTTGGCATGGCCAAGCTCAAAGGAGTCGAGGGTGGCATTGGTGATCGCCTACGGCCACATCACCCTGAACACGCCCGATCTCGTCTGATCTCGGAAGCTAAGCAGGGTCGGGCCTGGTTAGTACCTGGATGGGAGACCGCCTGGGAATACCAGGTGCTGTAGGCTTTTGCTTTTCCCTTGGCATTCTTTTTCTTTCTTTTTGGGAGGTGCCATCTTGGCATGGCCAAGCTCAAAGGAGTCGAGGGTGGCATTGGTGATCGCCTACGGCCACATCACCCTGAACACGCCCGATCTCGTCTGATCTCGGAAGCTAAGCAGGGTCGGGCCTGGTTAGTACCTGGATGGGAGACCGCCTGGGAATACCAGGTGCTGTAGGCTTTTGCTTTTCCCTTGGCATTCTTTTTCTTTCTTTTTGGGAGGTGCCATCTTGGCATGGCCAAGCTCAAAGGAGTCGAGGGTGGCATTGGTGATCGCCTACGGCCACATCACCCTGAACACGCCCGATCTCGTCTGATCTCGGAAGCTAAGCAGGGTCGGGCCTGGTTAGTACCTGGATGGGAGACCGCCTGGGAATACCAGGTGCTGTAGGCTTTTGCTTTTCCCTTGGCATTCTTTTTCTTTCTTTTTGGGAGGTGCCATCTTGGCATGGCCAAGCTCAAAGGAGTCGAGGGTGGCATTGGTGATCGCCTACGGCCACATCACCCTGAACACGCCCGATCTCGTCTGATCTCGGAAGCTAAGCAGGGTCGGGCCTGGTTAGTACCTGGATGGGAGACCGCCTGGGAATACCAGGTGCTGTAGGCTTTTGCTTTTCCCTTGGCATTCTTTTTCTTTCTTTTTGGGAGGTGCCATCTTGGCATGGCCAAGCTCAAAGGAGTCGAGGGTGGCATTGGTGATCGCCTACGGCCACATCACCCTGAACACGCCCGATCTCGTCTGATCTCGGAAGCTAAGCAGGGTCGGGCCTGGTTAGTACCTGGATGGGAGACCGCCTGGGAATACCAGGTGCTGTAGGCTTTTGCTTTTCCCTTGGCATTCTTTTTCTTTCTTTTTGGGAGGTGCCATCTTGGCATGGCCAAGCTCAAAGGAGTCGAGGGTGGCATTGGTGATCGCCTACGGCCACATCACCCTGAACACGCCCGATCTCGTCTGATCTCGGAAGCTAAGCAGGGTCGGGCCTGGTTAGTACCTGGATGGGAGACCGCCTGGGAATACCAGGTGCTGTAGGCTTTTGCTTTTCCCTTGGCATTCTTTTTCTTTCTTTTTGGGAGGTGCCATCTTGGCATGGCCAAGCTCAAAGGAGTCGAGGGTGGCATTGGTGATCGCCTACGGCCACATCACCCTGAACACGCCCGATCTCGTCTGATCTCGGAAGCTAAGCAGGGTCGGGCCTGGTTAGTACCTGGATGGGAGACCGCCTGGGAATACCAGGTGCTGTAGGCTTTTGCTTTTCCCTTGGCATTCTTTTTCTTTCTTTTTGGGAGGTGCCATCTTGGCATGGCCAAGCTCAAAGGAGTCGAGGGTGGCATTGGTGATCGCCTACGGCCACATCACCCTGAACACGCCCGATCTCGTCTGATCTCGGAAGCTAAGCAGGGTCGGGCCTGGTTAGTACCTGGATGGGAGACCGCCTGGGAATACCAGGTGCTGTAGGCTTTTGCTTTTCCCTTGGCATTCTTTTTCTTTCTTTTTGGGAGGTGCCATCTTGGCATGGCCAAGCTCAAAGGAGTCGAGGGTGGCATTGGTGATCGCCTACGGCCACATCACCCTGAACACGCCCGATCTCGTCTGATCTCGGAAGCTAAGCAGGGTCGGGCCTGGTTAGTACCTGGATGGGAGACCGCCTGGGAATACCAGGTGCTGTAGGCTTTTGCTTTTCCCTTGGCATTCTTTTTCTTTCTTTTTGGGAGGTGCCATCTTGGCATGGCCAAGCTCAAAGGAGTCGAGGGTGGCATTGGTGATCGCCTACGGCCACATCACCCTGAACACGCCCGATCTCGTCTGATCTCGGAAGCTAAGCAGGGTCGGGCCTGGTTAGTACCTGGATGGGAGACCGCCTGGGAATACCAGGTGCTGTAGGCTTTTGCTTTTCCCTTGGCATTCTTTTTCTTTCTTTTTGGGAGGTGCCATCTTGGCATGGCCAAGCTCAAAGGAGTCGAGGGTGGCATTGGTGATCGCCTACGGCCACATCACCCTGAACACGCCCGATCTCGTCTGATCTCGGAAGCTAAGCAGGGTCGGGCCTGGTTAGTACCTGGATGGGAGACCGCCTGGGAATACCAGGTGCTGTAGGCTTTTGCTTTTCCCTTGGCATTCTTTTTCTTTCTTTTTGGGAGGTGCCATCTTGGCATGGCCAAGCTCAAAGGAGTCGAGGGTGGCATTGGTGATCGCCTACGGCCACATCACCCTGAACACGCCCGATCTCGTCTGATCTCGGAAGCTAAGCAGGGTCGGGCCTGGTTAGTACCTGGATGGGAGACCGCCTGGGAATACCAGGTGCTGTAGGCTTTTGCTTTTCCCTTGGCATTCTTTTTCTTTCTTTTTGGGAGGTGCCATCTTGGCATGGCCAAGCTCAAAGGAGTCGAGGGTGGCATTGGTGATCGCCTACGGCCACATCACCCTGAACACGCCCGATCTCGTCTGATCTCGGAAGCTAAGCAGGGTCGGGCCTGGTTAGTACCTGGATGGGAGACCGCCTGGGAATACCAGGTGCTGTAGGCTTTTGCTTTTCCCTTGGCATTCTTTTTCTTTCTTTTTGGGAGGTGCCATCTTGGCATGGCCAAGCTCAAAGGAGTCGAGGGTGGCATTGGTGATCGCCTACGGCCACATCACCCTGAACACGCCCGATCTCGTCTGATCTCGGAAGCTAAGCAGGGTCGGGCCTGGTTAGTACCTGGATGGGAGACCGCCTGGGAATACCAGGTGCTGTAGGCTTTTGCTTTTCCCTTGGCATTCTTTTTCTTTCTTTTTGGGAGGTGCCATCTTGGCATGGCCAAGCTCAAAGGAGTCGAGGGTGGCATTGGTGATCGCCTACGGCCACATCACCCTGAACACGCCCGATCTCGTCTGATCTCGGAAGCTAAGCAGGGTCGGGCCTGGTTAGTACCTGGATGGGAGACCGCCTGGGAATACCAGGTGCTGTAGGCTTTTGCTTTTCCCTTGGCATTCTTTTTCTTTCTTTTTGGGAGGTGCCATCTTGGCATGGCCAAGCTCAAAGGAGTCGAGGGTGGCATTGGTGATCGCCTACGGCCACATCACCCTGAACACGCCCGATCTCGTCTGATCTCGGAAGCTAAGCAGGGTCGGGCCTGGTTAGTACCTGGATGGGAGACCGCCTGGGAATACCAGGTGCTGTAGGCTTTTGCTTTTCCCTTGGCATTCTTTTTCTTTCTTTTTGGGAGGTGCCATCTTGGCATGGCCAAGCTCAAAGGAGTCGAGGGTGGCATTGGTGATCGCCTACGGCCACATCACCCTGAACACGCCCGATCTCGTCTGATCTCGGAAGCTAAGCAGGGTCGGGCCTGGTTAGTACCTGGATGGGAGACCGCCTGGGAATACCAGGTGCTGTAGGCTTTTGCTTTTCCCTTGGCATTCTTTTTCTTTCTTTTTGGGAGGTGCCATCTTGGCATGGCCAAGCTCAAAGGAGTCGAGGGTGGCATTGGTGATCGCCTACGGCCACATCACCCTGAACACGCCCGATCTCGTCTGATCTCGGAAGCTAAGCAGGGTCGGGCCTGGTTAGTACCTGGATGGGAGACCGCCTGGGAATACCAGGTGCTGTAGGCTTTTGCTTTTCCCTTGGCATTCTTTTTCTTTCTTTTTGGGAGGTGCCATCTTGGCATGGCCAAGCTCAAAGGAGTCGAGGGTGGCATTGGTGATCGCCTACGGCCACATCACCCTGAACACGCCCGATCTCGTCTGATCTCGGAAGCTAAGCAGGGTCGGGCCTGGTTAGTACCTGGATGGGAGACCGCCTGGGAATACCAGGTGCTGTAGGCTTTTGCTTTTCCCTTGGCATTCTTTTTCTTTCTTTTTGGGAGGTGCCATCTTGGCATGGCCAAGCTCAAAGGAGTCGAGGGTGGCATTGGTGATCGCCTACGGCCACATCACCCTGAACACGCCCGATCTCGTCTGATCTCGGAAGCTAAGCAGGGTCGGGCCTGGTTAGTACCTGGATGGGAGACCGCCTGGGAATACCAGGTGCTGTAGGCTTTTGCTTTTCCCTTGGCATTCTTTTTCTTTCTTTTTGGGAGGTGCCATCTTGGCATGGCCAAGCTCAAAGGAGTCGAGGGTGGCATTGGTGATCGCCTACGGCCACATCACCCTGAACACGCCCGATCTCGTCTGATCTCGGAAGCTAAGCAGGGTCGGGCCTGGTTAGTACCTGGATGGGAGACCGCCTGGGAATACCAGGTGCTGTAGGCTTTTGCTTTTCCCTTGGCATTCTTTTTCTTTCTTTTTGGGAGGTGCCATCTTGGCATGGCCAAGCTCAAAGGAGTCGAGGGTGGCATTGGTGATCGCCTACGGCCACATCACCCTGAACACGCCCGATCTCGTCTGATCTCGGAAGCTAAGCAGGGTCGGGCCTGGTTAGTACCTGGATGGGAGACCGCCTGGGAATACCAGGTGCTGTAGGCTTTTGCTTTTCCCTTGGCATTCTTTTTCTTTCTTTTTGGGAGGTGCCATCTTGGCATGGCCAAGCTCAAAGGAGTCGAGGGTGGCATTGGTGATCGCCTACGGCCACATCACCCTGAACACGCCCGATCTCGTCTGATCTCGGAAGCTAAGCAGGGTCGGGCCTGGTTAGTACCTGGATGGGAGACCGCCTGGGAATACCAGGTGCTGTAGGCTTTTGCTTTTCCCTTGGCATTCTTTTTCTTTCTTTTTGGGAGGTGCCATCTTGGCATGGCCAAGCTCAAAGGAGTCGAGGGTGGCATTGGTGATCGCCTACGGCCACATCACCCTGAACACGCCCGATCTCGTCTGATCTCGGAAGCTAAGCAGGGTCGGGCCTGGTTAGTACCTGGATGGGAGACCGCCTGGGAATACCAGGTGCTGTAGGCTTTTGCTTTTCCCTTGGCATTCTTTTTCTTTCTTTTTGGGAGGTGCCATCTTGGCATGGCCAAGCTCAAAGGAGTCGAGGGTGGCATTGG
Source organism: Pelophylax lessonae (assembly GCF_965119305.1). Lineage (NCBI taxonomy): Eukaryota > Metazoa > Chordata > Amphibia > Anura > Ranidae > Pelophylax > Pelophylax lessonae. The sequence continues at coordinate 19,827 of NW_028119399.1, read as the reverse complement.
TGATCGCCTACGGCCACATCACCCTGAACACGCCCGATCTCGTCTGATCTCGGAAGCTAAGCAGGGTCGGGCCTGGTTAGTACCTGGATGGGAGACCGCCTGGGAATACCAGGTGCTGTAGGCTTTTGCTTTTCCCTTGGCATTCTTTTTCTTTCTTTTTGGGAGGTGCCATCTTGGCATGGCCAAGCTCAAAGGAGTCGAGGGTGGCATTGGTGATCGCCTACGGCCACATCACCCTGAACACGCCCGATCTCGTCTGATCTCGGAAGCTAAGCAGGGTCGGGCCTGGTTAGTACCTGGATGGGAGACCGCCTGGGAATACCAGGTGCTGTAGGCTTTTGCTTTTCCCTTGGCATTCTTTTTCTTTCTTTTTGGGAGGTGCCATCTTGGCATGGCCAAGCTCAAAGGAGTCGAGGGTGGCATTGGTGATCGCCTACGGCCACATCACCCTGAACACGCCCGATCTCGTCTGATCTCGGAAGCTAAGCAGGGTCGGGCCTGGTTAGTACCTGGATGGGAGACCGCCTGGGAATACCAGGTGCTGTAGGCTTTTGCTTTTCCCTTGGCATTCTTTTTCTTTCTTTTTGGGAGGTGCCATCTTGGCATGGCCAAGCTCAAAGGAGTCGAGGGTGGCATTGGTGATCGCCTACGGCCACATCACCCTGAACACGCCCGATCTCGTCTGATCTCGGAAGCTAAGCAGGGTCGGGCCTGGTTAGTACCTGGATGGGAGACCGCCTGGGAATACCAGGTGCTGTAGGCTTTTGCTTTTCCCTTGGCATTCTTTTTCTTTCTTTTTGGGAGGTGCCATCTTGGCATGGCCAAGCTCAAAGGAGTCGAGGGTGGCATTGGTGATCGCCTACGGCCACATCACCCTGAACACGCCCGATCTCGTCTGATCTCGGAAGCTAAGCAGGGTCGGGCCTGGTTAGTACCTGGATGGGAGACCGCCTGGGAATACCAGGTGCTGTAGGCTTTTGCTTTTCCCTTGGCATTCTTTTTCTTTCTTTTTGGGAGGTGCCATCTTGGCATGGCCAAGCTCAAAGGAGTCGAGGGTGGCATTGGTGATCGCCTACGGCCACATCACCCTGAACACGCCCGATCTCGTCTGATCTCGGAAGCTAAGCAGGGTCGGGCCTGGTTAGTACCTGGATGGGAGACCGCCTGGGAATACCAGGTGCTGTAGGCTTTTGCTTTTCCCTTGGCATTCTTTTTCTTTCTTTTTGGGAGGTGCCATCTTGGCATGGCCAAGCTCAAAGGAGTCGAGGGTGGCATTGGTGATCGCCTACGGCCACATCACCCTGAACACGCCCGATCTCGTCTGATCTCGGAAGCTAAGCAGGGTCGGGCCTGGTTAGTACCTGGATGGGAGACCGCCTGGGAATACCAGGTGCTGTAGGCTTTTGCTTTTCCCTTGGCATTCTTTTTCTTTCTTTTTGGGAGGTGCCATCTTGGCATGGCCAAGCTCAAAGGAGTCGAGGGTGGCATTGGTGATCGCCTACGGCCACATCACCCTGAACACGCCCGATCTCGTCTGATCTCGGAAGCTAAGCAGGGTCGGGCCTGGTTAGTACCTGGATGGGAGACCGCCTGGGAATACCAGGTGCTGTAGGCTTTTGCTTTTCCCTTGGCATTCTTTTTCTTTCTTTTTGGGAGGTGCCATCTTGGCATGGCCAAGCTCAAAGGAGTCGAGGGTGGCATTGGTGATCGCCTACGGCCACATCACCCTGAACACGCCCGATCTCGTCTGATCTCGGAAGCTAAGCAGGGTCGGGCCTGGTTAGTACCTGGATGGGAGACCGCCTGGGAATACCAGGTGCTGTAGGCTTTTGCTTTTCCCTTGGCATTCTTTTTCTTTCTTTTTGGGAGGTGCCATCTTGGCATGGCCAAGCTCAAAGGAGTCGAGGGTGGCATTGGTGATCGCCTACGGCCACATCACCCTGAACACGCCCGATCTCGTCTGATCTCGGAAGCTAAGCAGGGTCGGGCCTGGTTAGTACCTGGATGGGAGACCGCCTGGGAATACCAGGTGCTGTAGGCTTTTGCTTTTCCCTTGGCATTCTTTTTCTTTCTTTTTGGGAGGTGCCATCTTGGCATGGCCAAGCTCAAAGGAGTCGAGGGTGGCATTGGTGATCGCCTACGGCCACATCACCCTGAACACGCCCGATCTCGTCTGATCTCGGAAGCTAAGCAGGGTCGGGCCTGGTTAGTACCTGGATGGGAGACCGCCTGGGAATACCAGGTGCTGTAGGCTTTTGCTTTTCCCTTGGCATTCTTTTTCTTTCTTTTTGGGAGGTGCCATCTTGGCATGGCCAAGCTCAAAGGAGTCGAGGGTGGCATTGGTGATCGCCTACGGCCACATCACCCTGAACACGCCCGATCTCGTCTGATCTCGGAAGCTAAGCAGGGTCGGGCCTGGTTAGTACCTGGATGGGAGACCGCCTGGGAATACCAGGTGCTGTAGGCTTTTGCTTTTCCCTTGGCATTCTTTTTCTTTCTTTTTGGGAGGTGCCATCTTGGCATGGCCAAGCTCAAAGGAGTCGAGGGTGGCATTGGTGATCGCCTACGGCCACATCACCCTGAACACGCCCGATCTCGTCTGATCTCGGAAGCTAAGCAGGGTCGGGCCTGGTTAGTACCTGGATGGGAGACCGCCTGGGAATACCAGGTGCTGTAGGCTTTTGCTTTTCCCTTGGCATTCTTTTTCTTTCTTTTTGGGAGGTGCCATCTTGGCATGGCCAAGCTCAAAGGAGTCGAGGGTGGCATTGGTGATCGCCTACGGCCACATCACCCTGAACACGCCCGATCTCGTCTGATCTCGGAAGCTAAGCAGGGTCGGGCCTGGTTAGTACCTGGATGGGAGACCGCCTGGGAATACCAGGTGCTGTAGGCTTTTGCTTTTCCCTTGGCATTCTTTTTCTTTCTTTTTGGGAGGTGCCATCTTGGCATGGCCAAGCTCAAAGGAGTCGAGGGTGGCATTGGTGATCGCCTACGGCCACATCACCCTGAACACGCCCGATCTCGTCTGATCTCGGAAGCTAAGCAGGGTCGGGCCTGGTTAGTACCTGGATGGGAGACCGCCTGGGAATACCAGGTGCTGTAGGCTTTTGCTTTTCCCTTGGCATTCTTTTTCTTTCTTTTTGGGAGGTGCCATCTTGGCATGGCCAAGCTCAAAGGAGTCGAGGGTGGCATTGGTGATCGCCTACGGCCACATCACCCTGAACACGCCCGATCTCGTCTGATCTCGGAAGCTAAGCAGGGTCGGGCCTGGTTAGTACCTGGATGGGAGACCGCCTGGGAATACCAGGTGCTGTAGGCTTTTGCTTTTCCCTTGGCATTCTTTTTCTTTCTTTTTGGGAGGTGCCATCTTGGCATGGCCAAGCTCAAAGGAGTCGAGGGTGGCATTGGTGATCGCCTACGGCCACATCACCCTGAACACGCCCGATCTCGTCTGATCTCGGAAGCTAAGCAGGGTCGGGCCTGGTTAGTACCTGGATGGGAGACCGCCTGGGAATACCAGGTGCTGTAGGCTTTTGCTTTTCCCTTGGCATTCTTTTTCTTTCTTTTTGGGAGGTGCCATCTTGGCATGGCCAAGCTCAAAGGAGTCGAGGGTGGCATTGGTGATCGCCTACGGCCACATCACCCTGAACACGCCCGATCTCGTCTGATCTCGGAAGCTAAGCAGGGTCGGGCCTGGTTAGTACCTGGATGGGAGACCGCCTGGGAATACCAGGTGCTGTAGGCTTTTGCTTTTCCCTTGGCATTCTTTTTCTTTCTTTTTGGGAGGTGCCATCTTGGCATGGCCAAGCTCAAAGGAGTCGAGGGTGGCATTGGTGATCGCCTACGGCCACATCACCCTGAACACGCCCGATCTCGTCTGATCTCGGAAGCTAAGCAGGGTCGGGCCTGGTTAGTACCTGGATGGGAGACCGCCTGGGAATACCAGGTGCTGTAGGCTTTTGCTTTTCCCTTGGCATTCTTTTTCTTTCTTTTTGGGAGGTGCCATCTTGGCATGGCCAAGCTCAAAGGAGTCGAGGGTGGCATTGGTGATCGCCTACGGCCACATCACCCTGAACACGCCCGATCTCGTCTGATCTCGGAAGCTAAGCAGGGTCGGGCCTGGTTAGTACCTGGATGGGAGACCGCCTGGGAATACCAGGTGCTGTAGGCTTTTGCTTTTCCCTTGGCATTCTTTTTCTTTCTTTTTGGGAGGTGCCATCTTGGCATGGCCAAGCTCAAAGGAGTCGAGGGTGGCATTGGTGATCGCCTACGGCCACATCACCCTGAACACGCCCGATCTCGTCTGATCTCGGAAGCTAAGCAGGGTCGGGCCTGGTTAGTACCTGGATGGGAGACCGCCTGGGAATACCAGGTGCTGTAGGCTTTTGCTTTTCCCTTGGCATTCTTTTTCTTTCTTTTTGGGAGGTGCCATCTTGGCATGGCCAAGCTCAAAGGAGTCGAGGGTGGCATTGGTGATCGCCTACGGCCACATCACCCTGAACACGCCCGATCTCGTCTGATCTCGGAAGCTAAGCAGGGTCGGGCCTGGTTAGTACCTGGATGGGAGACCGCCTGGGAATACCAGGTGCTGTAGGCTTTTGCTTTTCCCTTGGCATTCTTTTTCTTTCTTTTTGGGAGGTGCCATCTTGGCATGGCCAAGCTCAAAGGAGTCGAGGGTGGCATTGGTGATCGCCTACGGCCACATCACCCTGAACACGCCCGATCTCGTCTGATCTCGGAAGCTAAGCAGGGTCGGGCCTGGTTAGTACCTGGATGGGAGACCGCCTGGGAATACCAGGTGCTGTAGGCTTTTGCTTTTCCCTTGGCATTCTTTTTCTTTCTTTTTGGGAGGTGCCATCTTGGCATGGCCAAGCTCAAAGGAGTCGAGGGTGGCATTGGTGATCGCCTACGGCCACATCACCCTGAACACGCCCGATCTCGTCTGATCTCGGAAGCTAAGCAGGGTCGGGCCTGGTTAGTACCTGGATGGGAGACCGCCTGGGAATACCAGGTGCTGTAGGCTTTTGCTTTTCCCTTGGCATTCTTTTTCTTTCTTTTTGGGAGGTGCCATCTTGGCATGGCCAAGCTCAAAGGAGTCGAGGGTGGCATTGGTGATCGCCTACGGCCACATCACCCTGAACACGCCCGATCTCGTCTGATCTCGGAAGCTAAGCAGGGTCGGGCCTGGTTAGTACCTGGATGGGAGACCGCCTGGGAATACCAGGTGCTGTAGGCTTTTGCTTTTCCCTTGGCATTCTTTTTCTTTCTTTTTGGGAGGTGCCATCTTGGCATGGCCAAGCTCAAAGGAGTCGAGGGTGGCATTGGTGATCGCCTACGGCCACATCACCCTGAACACGCCCGATCTCGTCTGATCTCGGAAGCTAAGCAGGGTCGGGCCTGGTTAGTACCTGGATGGGAGACCGCCTGGGAATACCAGGTGCTGTAGGCTTTTGCTTTTCCCTTGGCATTCTTTTTCTTTCTTTTTGGGAGGTGCCATCTTGGCATGGCCAAGCTCAAAGGAGTCGAGGGTGGCATTGGTGATCGCCTACGGCCACATCACCCTGAACACGCCCGATCTCGTCTGATCTCGGAAGCTAAGCAGGGTCGGGCCTGGTTAGTACCTGGATGGGAGACCGCCTGGGAATACCAGGTGCTGTAGGCTTTTGCTTTTCCCTTGGCATTCTTTTTCTTTCTTTTTGGGAGGTGCCATCTTGGCATGGCCAAGCTCAAAGGAGTCGAGGGTGGCATTGGTGATCGCCTACGGCCACATCACCCTGAACACGCCCGATCTCGTCTGATCTCGGAAGCTAAGCAGGGTCGGGCCTGGTTAGTACCTGGATGGGAGACCGCCTGGGAATACCAGGTGCTGTAGGCTTTTGCTTTTCCCTTGGCATTCTTTTTCTTTCTTTTTGGGAGGTGCCATCTTGGCATGGCCAAGCTCAAAGGAGTCGAGGGTGGCATTGGTGATCGCCTACGGCCACATCACCCTGAACACGCCCGATCTCGTCTGATCTCGGAAGCTAAGCAGGGTCGGGCCTGGTTAGTACCTGGATGGGAGACCGCCGCTTCTCCCCTTTCCCTTGGCATTCTTTTTCTTTCTTTTTGGGAGGTGCCATCTTGGCATGGCCAAGCTCAAAGGGAGTCGAGGTGTTGATCGCATCTCGGAAGCTAAGCAGGGTCGGGCCTGGTCTTGGAGACCGCCTGGATACAGGTATGCTTTCCCTTGGCATTCTTCACCCTGAACACGCCCGATCTCGTCTGATCTCGGAAGCTACCTGGGAATACCAGGTGCTGTATGGCTTTTGCTTTTCCCTTGGCATTCTTTTTCTTTCTTTTTGGGAGGTGCCATCTTGGCATGGCCAAGCTCAAAGGAGTCGAGGGTGGCATTGGTGATCGCCTACGGCCACATCACCCTGAACACGCCCGATCTCGTCTGATCTCGGAAGCTAAGCAGGGTCGGGCCTGGTTAGTACCTGGATGGGAGACCGCCTGGGAATACCAGGTGCTGTAGGCTTTTGCTTTTCCCTTGGCATTCTTTTTCTTTCTTTTTGGGAGGTGCCATCTTGGCATGGCCAAGCTCAAAGGAGTCGAGGGTGGCATTGGTGATCGCCTACGGCCACATCACCCTGAACACGCCCGATCTCGTCTGATCTCGGAAGCTAAGCAGGGTCGGGCCTGGTTAGTACCTGGATGGGAGACCGCCTGGGAATACCAGGTGCTGTAGGCTTTTGCTTTTCCCTTGGCATTCTTTTTCTTTCTTTTTGGGAGGTGCCATCTTGGCATGGCCAAGCTCAAAGGAGTCGAGGGTGGCATTGGTGATCGCCTACGGCCACATCACCCTGAACACGCCCGATCTCGTCTGATCTCGGAAGCTAAGCAGGGTCGGGCCTGGTTAGTACCTGGATGGGAGACCGCCTGGGAATACCAGGTGCTGTAGGCTTTTGCTTTTCCCTTGGCATTCTTTTTCTTTCTTTTTGGGAGGTGCCATCTTGGCATGGCCAAGCTCAAAGGAGTCGAGGGTGGCATTGGTGATCGCCTACGGCCACATCACCCTGAACACGCCCGATCTCGTCTGATCTCGGAAGCTAAGCAGGGTCGGGCCTGGTTAGTACCTGGATGGGAGACCGCCTGGGAATACCAGGTGCTGTAGGCTTTTGCTTTTCCCTTGGCATTCTTTTTCTTTCTTTTTGGGAGGTGCCATCTTGGCATGGCCAAGCTCAAAGGAGTCGAGGGTGGCATTGGTGATCGCCTACGGCCACATCACCCTGAACACGCCCGATCTCGTCTGATCTCGGAAGCTAAGCAGGGTCGGGCCTGGTTAGTACCTGGATGGGAGACCGCCTGGGAATACCAGGTGCTGTAGGCTTTTGCTTTTCCCTTGGCATTCTTTTTCTTTCTTTTTGGGAGGTGCCATCTTGGCATGGCCAAGCTCAAAGGAGTCGAGGGTGGCATTGGTGATCGCCTACGGCCACATCACCCTGAACACGCCCGATCTCGTCTGATCTCGGAAGCTAAGCAGGGTCGGGCCTGGTTAGTACCTGGATGGGAGACCGCCTGGGAATACCAGGTGCTGTAGGCTTTTGCTTTTCCCTTGGCATTCTTTTTCTTTCTTTTTGGGAGGTGCCATCTTGGCATGGCCAAGCTCAAAGGAGTCGAGGGTGGCATTGGTGATCGCCTACGGCCACATCACCCTGAACACGCCCGATCTCGTCTGATCTCGGAAGCTAAGCAGGGTCGGGCCTGGTTAGTACCTGGATGGGAGACCGCCTGGGAATACCAGGTGCTGTAGGCTTTTGCTTTTCCCTTGGCATTCTTTTTCTTTCTTTTTGGGAGGTGCCATCTTGGCATGGCCAAGCTCAAAGGAGTCGAGGGTGGCATTGGTGATCGCCTACGGCCACATCACCCTGAACACGCCCGATCTCGTCTGATCTCGGAAGCTAAGCAGGGTCGGGCCTGGTTAGTACCTGGATGGGAGACCGCCTGGGAATACCAGGTGCTGTAGGCTTTTGCTTTTCCCTTGGCATTCTTTTTCTTTCTTTTTGGGAGGTGCCATCTTGGCATGGCCAAGCTCAAAGGAGTCGAGGGTGGCATTGGTGATCGCCTACGGCCACATCACCCTGAACACGCCCGATCTCGTCTGATCTCGGAAGCTAAGCAGGGTCGGGCCTGGTTAGTACCTGGATGGGAGACCGCCTGGGAATACCAGGTGCTGTAGGCTTTTGCTTTTCCCTTGGCATTCTTTTTCTTTCTTTTTGGGAGGTGCCATCTTGGCATGGCCAAGCTCAAAGGAGTCGAGGGTGGCATTGGTGATCGCCTACGGCCACATCACCCTGAACACGCCCGATCTCGTCTGATCTCGGAAGCTAAGCAGGGTCGGGCCTGGTTAGTACCTGGATGGGAGACCGCCTGGGAATACCAGGTGCTGTAGGCTTTTGCTTTTCCCTTGGCATTCTTTTTCTTTCTTTTTGGGAGGTGCCATCTTGGCATGGCCAAGCTCAAAGGAGTCGAGGGTGGCATTGGTGATCGCCTACGGCCACATCACCCTGAACACGCCCGATCTCGTCTGATCTCGGAAGCTAAGCAGGGTCGGGCCTGGTTAGTACCTGGATGGGAGACCGCCTGGGAATACCAGGTGCTGTAGGCTTTTGCTTTTCCCTTGGCATTCTTTTTCTTTCTTTTTGGGAGGTGCCATCTTGGCATGGCCAAGCTCAAAGGAGTCGAGGGTGGCATTGGTGATCGCCTACGGCCACATCACCCTGAACACGCCCGATCTCGTCTGATCTCGGAAGCTAAGCAGGGTCGGGCCTGGTTAGTACCTGGATGGGAGACCGCCTGGGAATACCAGGTGCTGTAGGCTTTTGCTTTTCCCTTGGCATTCTTTTTCTTTCTTTTTGGGAGGTGCCATCTTGGCATGGCCAAGCTCAAAGGAGTCGAGGGTGGCATTGGTGATCGCCTACGGCCACATCACCCTGAACACGCCCGATCTCGTCTGATCTCGGAAGCTAAGCAGGGTCGGGCCTGGTTAGTACCTGGATGGGAGACCGCCTGGGAATACCAGGTGCTGTAGGCTTTTGCTTTTCCCTTGGCATTCTTTTTCTTTCTTTTTGGGAGGTGCCATCTTGGCATGGCCAAGCTCAAAGGAGTCGAGGGTGGCATTGGTGATCGCCTACGGCCACATCACCCTGAACACGCCCGATCTCGTCTGATCTCGGAAGCTAAGCAGGGTCGGGCCTGGTTAGTACCTGGATGGGAGACCGCCTGGGAATACCAGGTGCTGTAGGCTTTTGCTTTTCCCTTGGCATTCTTTTTCTTTCTTTTTGGGAGGTGCCATCTTGGCATGGCCAAGCTCAAAGGAGTCGAGGGTGGCATTGGTGATCGCCTACGGCCACATCACCCTGAACACGCCCGATCTCGTCTGATCTCGGAAGCTAAGCAGGGTCGGGCCTGGTTAGTACCTGGATGGGAGACCGCCTGGGAATACCAGGTGCTGTAGGCTTTTGCTTTTCCCTTGGCATTCTTTTTCTTTCTTTTTGGGAGGTGCCATCTTGGCATGGCCAAGCTCAAAGGAGTCGAGGGTGGCATTGGTGATCGCCTACGGCCACATCACCCTGAACACGCCCGATCTCGTCTGATCTCGGAAGCTAAGCAGGGTCGGGCCTGGTTAGTACCTGGATGGGAGACCGCCTGGGAATACCAGGTGCTGTAGGCTTTTGCTTTTCCCTTGGCATTCTTTTTCTTTCTTTTTGGGAGGTGCCATCTTGGCATGGCCAAGCTCAAAGGAGTCGAGGGTGGCATTGGTGATCGCCTACGGCCACATCACCCTGAACACGCCCGATCTCGTCTGATCTCGGAAGCTAAGCAGGGTCGGGCCTGGTTAGTACCTGGATGGGAGACCGCCTGGGAATACCAGGTGCTGTAGGCTTTTGCTTTTCCCTTGGCATTCTTTTTCTTTCTTTTTGGGAGGTGCCATCTTGGCATGGCCAAGCTCAAAGGAGTCGAGGGTGGCATTGGTGATCGCCTACGGCCACATCACCCTGAACACGCCCGATCTCGTCTGATCTCGGAAGCTAAGCAGGGTCGGGCCTGGTTAGTACCTGGATGGGAGACCGCCTGGGAATACCAGGTGCTGTAGGCTTTTGCTTTTCCCTTGGCATTCTTTTTCTTTCTTTTTGGGAGGTGCCATCTTGGCATGGCCAAGCTCAAAGGAGTCGAGGGTGGCATTGGTGATCGCCTACGGCCACATCACCCTGAACACGCCCGATCTCGTCTGATCTCGGAAGCTAAGCAGGGTCGGGCCTGGTTAGTACCTGGATGGGAGACCGCCTGGGAATACCAGGTGCTGTAGGCTTTTGCTTTTCCCTTGGCATTCTTTTTCTTTCTTTTTGGGAGGTGCCATCTTGGCATGGCCAAGCTCAAAGGAGTCGAGGGTGGCATTGGTGATCGCCTACGGCCACATCACCCTGAACACGCCCGATCTCGTCTGATCTCGGAAGCTAAGCAGGGTCGGGCCTGGTTAGTACCTGGATGGGAGACCGCCTGGGAATACCAGGTGCTGTAGGCTTTTGCTTTTCCCTTGGCATTCTTTTTCTTTCTTTTTGGGAGGTGCCATCTTGGCATGGCCAAGCTCAAAGGAGTCGAGGGTGGCATTGGTGATCGCCTACGGCCACATCACCCTGAACACGCCCGATCTCGTCTGATCTCGGAAGCTAAGCAGGGTCGGGCCTGGTTAGTACCTGGATGGGAGACCGCCTGGGAATACCAGGTGCTGTAGGCTTTTGCTTTTCCCTTGGCATTCTTTTTCTTTCTTTTTGGGAGGTGCCATCTTGGCATGGCCAAGCTCAAAGGAGTCGAGGGTGGCATTGGTGATCGCCTACGGCCACATCACCCTGAACACGCCCGATCTCGTCTGATCTCGGAAGCTAAGCAGGGTCGGGCCTGGTTAGTACCTGGATGGGAGACCGCCTGGGAATACCAGGTGCTGTAGGCTTTTGCTTTTCCCTTGGCATTCTTTTTCTTTCTTTTTGGGAGGTGCCATCTTGGCATGGCCAAGCTCAAAGGAGTCGAGGGTGGCATTGGTGATCGCCTACGGCCACATCACCCTGAACACGCCCGATCTCGTCTGATCTCGGAAGCTAAGCAGGGTCGGGCCTGGTTAGTACCTGGATGGGAGACCGCCTGGGAATACCAGGTGCTGTAGGCTTTTGCTTTTCCCTTGGCATTCTTTTTCTTTCTTTTTGGGAGGTGCCATCTTGGCATGGCCAAGCTCAAAGGAGTCGAGGGTGGCATTGGTGATCGCCTACGGCCACATCACCCTGAACACGCCCGATCTCGTCTGATCTCGGAAGCTAAGCAGGGTCGGGCCTGGTTAGTACCTGGATGGGAGACCGCCTGGGAATACCAGGTGCTGTAGGCTTTTGCTTTTCCCTTGGCATTCTTTTTCTTTCTTTTTGGGAGGTGCCATCTTGGCATGGCCAAGCTCAAAGGAGTCGAGGGTGGCATTGGTGATCGCCTACGGCCACATCACCCTGAACACGCCCGATCTCGTCTGATCTCGGAAGCTAAGCAGGGTCGGGCCTGGTTAGTACCTGGATGGGAGACCGCCTGGGAATACCAGGTGCTGTAGGCTTTTGCTTTTCCCTTGGCATTCTTTTTCTTTCTTTTTGGGAGGTGCCATCTTGGCATGGCCAAGCTCAAAGGAGTCGAGGGTGGCATTGGTGATCGCCTACGGCCACATCACCCTGAACACGCCCGATCTCGTCTGATCTCGGAAGCTAAGCAGGGTCGGGCCTGGTTAGTACCTGGATGGGAGACCGCCTGGGAATACCAGGTGCTGTAGGCTTTTGCTTTTCCCTTGGCATTCTTTTTCTTTCTTTTTGGGAGGTGCCATCTTGGCATGGCCAAGCTCAAAGGAGTCGAGGGTGGCATTGGTGATCGCCTACGGCCACATCACCCTGAACACGCCCGATCTCGTCTGATCTCGGAAGCTAAGCAGGGTCGGGCCTGGTTAGTACCTGGATGGGAGACCGCCTGGGAATACCAGGTGCTGTAGGCTTTTGCTTTTCCCTTGGCATTCTTTTTCTTTCTTTTTGGGAGGTGCCATCTTGGCATGGCCAAGCTCAAAGGAGTCGAGGGTGGCATTGGTGATCGCCTACGGCCACATCACCCTGAACACGCCCGATCTCGTCTGATCTCGGAAGCTAAGCAGGGTCGGGCCTGGTTAGTACCTGGATGGGAGACCGCCTGGGAATACCAGGTGCTGTAGGCTTTTGCTTTTCCCTTGGCATTCTTTTTCTTTCTTTTTGGGAGGTGCCATCTTGGCATGGCCAAGCTCAAAGGAGTCGAGGGTGGCATTGGTGATCGCCTACGGCCACATCACCCTGAACACGCCCGATCTCGTCTGATCTCGGAAGCTAAGCAGGGTCGGGCCTGGTTAGTACCTGGATGGGAGACCGCCTGGGAATACCAGGTGCTGTAGGCTTTTGCTTTTCCCTTGGCATTCTTTTTCTTTCTTTTTGGGAGGTGCCATCTTGGCATGGCCAAGCTCAAAGGAGTCGAGGGTGGCATTGGTGATCGCCTACGGCCACATCACCCTGAACACGCCCGATCTCGTCTGATCTCGGAAGCTAAGCAGGGTCGGGCCTGGTTAGTACCTGGATGGGAGACCGCCTGGGAATACCAGGTGCTGTAGGCTTTTGCTTTTCCCTTGGCATTCTTTTTCTTTCTTTTTGGGAGGTGCCATCTTGGCATGGCCAAGCTCAAAGGAGTCGAGGGTGGCATTGGTGATCGCCTACGGCCACATCACCCTGAACACGCCCGATCTCGTCTGATCTCGGAAGCTAAGCAGGGTCGGGCCTGGTTAGTACCTGGATGGGAGACCGCCTGGGAATACCAGGTGCTGTAGGCTTTTGCTTTTCCCTTGGCATTCTTTTTCTTTCTTTTTGGGAGGTGCCATCTTGGCATGGCCAAGCTCAAAGGAGTCGAGGGTGGCATTGGTGATCGCCTACGGCCACATCACCCTGAACACGCCCGATCTCGTCTGATCTCGGAAGCTAAGCAGGGTCGGGCCTGGTTAGTACCTGGATGGGAGACCGCCTGGGAATACCAGGTGCTGTAGGCTTTTGCTTTTCCCTTGGCATTCTTTTTCTTTCTTTTTGGGAGGTGCCATCTTGGCATGGCCAAGCTCAAAGGAGTCGAGGGTGGCATTGGTGATCGCCTACGGCCACATCACCCTGAACACGCCCGATCTCGTCTGATCTCGGAAGCTAAGCAGGGTCGGGCCTGGTTAGTACCTGGATGGGAGACCGCCTGGGAATACCAGGTGCTGTAGGCTTTTGCTTTTCCCTTGGCATTCTTTTTCTTTCTTTTTGGGAGGTGCCATCTTGGCATGGCCAAGCTCAAAGGAGTCGAGGGTGGCATTGGTGATCGCCTACGGCCACATCACCCTGAACACGCCCGATCTCGTCTGATCTCGGAAGCTAAGCAGGGTCGGGCCTGGTTAGTACCTGGATGGGAGACCGCCTGGGAATACCAGGTGCTGTAGGCTTTTGCTTTTCCCTTGGCATTCTTTTTCTTTCTTTTTGGGAGGTGCCATCTTGGCATGGCCAAGCTCAAAGGAGTCGAGGGTGGCATTGGTGATCGCCTACGGCCACATCACCCTGAACACGCCCGATCTCGTCTGATCTCGGAAGCTAAGCAGGGTCGGGCCTGGTTAGTACCTGGATGGGAGACCGCCTGGGAATACCAGGTGCTGTAGGCTTTTGCTTTTCCCTTGGCATTCTTTTTCTTTCTTTTTGGGAGGTGCCATCTTGGCATGGCCAAGCTCAAAGGAGTCGAGGGTGGCATTGGTGATCGCCTACGGCCACATCACCCTGAACACGCCCGATCTCGTCTGATCTCGGAAGCTAAGCAGGGTCGGGCCTGGTTAGTACCTGGATGGGAGACCGCCTGGGAATACCAGGTGCTGTAGGCTTTTGCTTTTCCCTTGGCATTCTTTTTCTTTCTTTTTGGGAGGTGCCATCTTGGCATGGCCAAGCTCAAAGGAGTCGAGGGTGGCATTGGTGATCGCCTACGGCCACATCACCCTGAACACGCCCGATCTCGTCTGATCTCGGAAGCTAAGCAGGGTCGGGCCTGGTTAGTACCTGGATGGGAGACCGCCTGGGAATACCAGGTGCTGTAGGCTTTTGCTTTTCCCTTGGCATTCTTTTTCTTTCTTTTTGGGAGGTGCCATCTTGGCATGGCCAAGCTCAAAGGAGTCGAGGGTGGCATTGGTGATCGCCTACGGCCACATCACCCTGAACACGCCCGATCTCGTCTGATCTCGGAAGCTAAGCAGGGTCGGGCCTGGTTAGTACCTGGATGGGAGACCGCCTGGGAATACCAGGTGCTGTAGGCTTTTGCTTTTCCCTTGGCATTCTTTTTCTTTCTTTTTGGGAGGTGCCATCTTGGCATGGCCAAGCTCAAAGGAGTCGAGGGTGGCATTGGTGATCGCCTACGGCCACATCACCCTGAACACGCCCGATCTCGTCTGATCTCGGAAGCTAAGCAGGGTCGGGCCTGGTTAGTACCTGGATGGGAGACCGCCTGGGAATACCAGGTGCTGTAGGCTTTTGCTTTTCCCTTGGCATTCTTTTTCTTTCTTTTTGGGAGGTGCCATCTTGGCATGGCCAAGCTCAAAGGAGTCGAGGGTGGCATTGGTGATCGCCTACGGCCACATCACCCTGAACACGCCCGATCTCGTCTGATCTCGGAAGCTAAGCAGGGTCGGGCCTGGTTAGTACCTGGATGGGAGACCGCCTGGGAATACCAGGTGCTGTAGGCTTTTGCTTTTCCCTTGGCATTCTTTTTCTTTCTTTTTGGGAGGTGCCATCTTGGCATGGCCAAGCTCAAAGGAGTCGAGGGTGGCATTGGTGATCGCCTACGGCCACATCACCCTGAACACGCCCGATCTCGTCTGATCTCGGAAGCTAAGCAGGGTCGGGCCTGGTTAGTACCTGGATGGGAGACCGCCTGGGAATACCAGGTGCTGTAGGCTTTTGCTTTTCCCTTGGCATTCTTTTTCTTTCTTTTTGGGAGGTGCCATCTTGGCATGGCCAAGCTCAAAGGAGTCGAGGGTGGCATTGGTGATCGCCTACGGCCACATCACCCTGAACACGCCCGATCTCGTCTGATCTCGGAAGCTAAGCAGGGTCGGGCCTGGTTAGTACCTGGATGGGAGACCGCCTGGGAATACCAGGTGCTGTAGGCTTTTGCTTTTCCCTTGGCATTCTTTTTCTTTCTTTTTGGGAGGTGCCATCTTGGCATGGCCAAGCTCAAAGGAGTCGAGGGTGGCATTGGTGATCGCCTACGGCCACATCACCCTGAACACGCCCGATCTCGTCTGATCTCGGAAGCTAAGCAGGGTCGGGCCTGGTTAGTACCTGGATGGGAGACCGCCTGGGAATACCAGGTGCTGTAGGCTTTTGCTTTTCCCTTGGCATTCTTTTTCTTTCTTTTTGGGAGGTGCCATCTTGGCATGGCCAAGCTCAAAGGAGTCGAGGGTGGCATTGGTGATCGCCTACGGCCACATCACCCTGAACACGCCCGATCTCGTCTGATCTCGGAAGCTAAGCAGGGTCGGGCCTGGTTAGTACCTGGATGGGAGACCGCCTGGGAATACCAGGTGCTGTAGGCTTTTGCTTTTCCCTTGGCATTCTTTTTCTTTCTTTTTGGGAGGTGCCATCTTGGCATGGCCAAGCTCAAAGGAGTCGAGGGTGGCATTGGTGATCGCCTACGGCCACATCACCCTGAACACGCCCGATCTCGTCTGATCTCGGAAGCTAAGCAGGGTCGGGCCTGGTTAGTACCTGGATGGGAGACCGCCTGGGAATACCAGGTGCTGTAGGCTTTTGCTTTTCCCTTGGCATTCTTTTTCTTTCTTTTTGGGAGGTGCCATCTTGGCATGGCCAAGCTCAAAGGAGTCGAGGGTGGCATTGGTGATCGCCTACGGCCACATCACCCTGAACACGCCCGATCTCGTCTGATCTCGGAAGCTAAGCAGGGTCGGGCCTGGTTAGTACCTGGATGGGAGACCGCCTGGGAATACCAGGTGCTGTAGGCTTTTGCTTTTCCCTTGGCATTCTTTTTCTTTCTTTTTGGGAGGTGCCATCTTGGCATGGCCAAGCTCAAAGGAGTCGAGGGTGGCATTGGTGATCGCCTACGGCCACATCACCCTGAACACGCCCGATCTCGTCTGATCTCGGAAGCTAAGCAGGGTCGGGCCTGGTTAGTACCTGGATGGGAGACCGCCTGGGAATACCAGGTGCTGTAGGCTTTTGCTTTTCCCTTGGCATTCTTTTTCTTTCTTTTTGGGAGGTGCCATCTTGGCATGGCCAAGCTCAAAGGAGTCGAGGGTGGCATTGGTGATCGCCTACGGCCACATCACCCTGAACACGCCCGATCTCGTCTGATCTCGGAAGCTAAGCAGGGTCGGGCCTGGTTAGTACCTGGATGGGAGACCGCCTGGGAATACCAGGTGCTGTAGGCTTTTGCTTTTCCCTTGGCATTCTTTTTCTTTCTTTTTGGGAGGTGCCATCTTGGCATGGCCAAGCTCAAAGGAGTCGAGGGTGGCATTGGTGATCGCCTACGGCCACATCACCCTGAACACGCCCGATCTCGTCTGATCTCGGAAGCTAAGCAGGGTCGGGCCTGGTTAGTACCTGGATGGGAGACCGCCTGGGAATACCAGGTGCTGTAGGCTTTTGCTTTTCCCTTGGCATTCTTTTTCTTTCTTTTTGGGAGGTGCCATCTTGGCATGGCCAAGCTCAAAGGAGTCGAGGGTGGCATTGGTGATCGCCTACGGCCACATCACCCTGAACACGCCCGATCTCGTCTGATCTCGGAAGCTAAGCAGGGTCGGGCCTGGTTAGTACCTGGATGGGAGACCGCCTGGGAATACCAGGTGCTGTAGGCTTTTGCTTTTCCCTTGGCATTCTTTTTCTTTCTTTTTGGGAGGTGCCATCTTGGCATGGCCAAGCTCAAAGGAGTCGAGGGTGGCATTGGTGATCGCCTACGGCCACATCACCCTGAACACGCCCGATCTCGTCTGATCTCGGAAGCTAAGCAGGGTCGGGCCTGGTTAGTACCTGGATGGGAGACCGCCTGGGAATACCAGGTGCTGTAGGCTTTTGCTTTTCCCTTGGCATTCTTTTTCTTTCTTTTTGGGAGGTGCCATCTTGGCATGGCCAAGCTCAAAGGAGTCGAGGGTGGCATTGGTGATCGCCTACGGCCACATCACCCTGAACACGCCCGATCTCGTCTGATCTCGGAAGCTAAGCAGGGTCGGGCCTGGTTAGTACCTGGATGGGAGACCGCCTGGGAATACCAGGTGCTGTAGGCTTTTGCTTTTCCCTTGGCATTCTTTTTCTTTCTTTTTGGGAGGTGCCATCTTGGCATGGCCAAGCTCAAAGGAGTCGAGGGTGGCATTGGTGATCGCCTACGGCCACATCACCCTGAACACGCCCGATCTCGTCTGATCTCGGAAGCTAAGCAGGGTCGGGCCTGGTTAGTACCTGGATGGGAGACCGCCTGGGAATACCAGGTGCTGTAGGCTTTTGCTTTTCCCTTGGCATTCTTTTTCTTTCTTTTTGGGAGGTGCCATCTTGGCATGGCCAAGCTCAAAGGAGTCGAGGGTGGCATTGGTGATCGCCTACGGCCACATCACCCTGAACACGCCCGATCTCGTCTGATCTCGGAAGCTAAGCAGGGTCGGGCCTGGTTAGTACCTGGATGGGAGACCGCCTGGGAATACCAGGTGCTGTAGGCTTTTGCTTTTCCCTTGGCATTCTTTTTCTTTCTTTTTGGGAGGTGCCATCTTGGCATGGCCAAGCTCAAAGGAGTCGAGGGTGGCATTGGTGATCGCCTACGGCCACATCACCCTGAACACGCCCGATCTCGTCTGATCTCGGAAGCTAAGCAGGGTCGGGCCTGGTTAGTACCTGGATGGGAGACCGCCTGGGAATACCAGGTGCTGTAGGCTTTTGCTTTTCCCTTGGCATTCTTTTTCTTTCTTTTTGGGAGGTGCCATCTTGGCATGGCCAAGCTCAAAGGAGTCGAGGGTGGCATTGGTGATCGCCTACGGCCACATCACCCTGAACACGCCCGATCTCGTCTGATCTCGGAAGCTAAGCAGGGTCGGGCCTGGTTAGTACCTGGATGGGAGACCGCCTGGGAATACCAGGTGCTGTAGGCTTTTGCTTTTCCCTTGGCATTCTTTTTCTTTCTTTTTGGGAGGTGCCATCTTGGCATGGCCAAGCTCAAAGGAGTCGAGGGTGGCATTGGTGATCGCCTACGGCCACATCACCCTGAACACGCCCGATCTCGTCTGATCTCGGAAGCTAAGCAGGGTCGGGCCTGGTTAGTACCTGGATGGGAGACCGCCTGGGAATACCAGGTGCTGTAGGCTTTTGCTTTTCCCTTGGCATTCTTTTTCTTTCTTTTTGGGAGGTGCCATCTTGGCATGGCCAAGCTCAAAGGAGTCGAGGGTGGCATTGGTGATCGCCTACGGCCACATCACCCTGAACACGCCCGATCTCGTCTGATCTCGGAAGCTAAGCAGGGTCGGGCCTGGTTAGTACCTGGATGGGAGACCGCCTGGGAATACCAGGTGCTGTAGGCTTTTGCTTTTCCCTTGGCATTCTTTTTCTTTCTTTTTGGGAGGTGCCATCTTGGCATGGCCAAGCTCAAAGGAGTCGAGGGTGGCATTGGTGATCGCCTACGGCCACATCACCCTGAACACGCCCGATCTCGTCTGATCTCGGAAGCTAAGCAGGGTCGGGCCTGGTTAGTACCTGGATGGGAGACCGCCTGGGAATACCAGGTGCTGTAGGCTTTTGCTTTTCCCTTGGCATTCTTTTTCTTTCTTTTTGGGAGGTGCCATCTTGGCATGGCCAAGCTCAAAGGAGTCGAGGGTGGCATTGGTGATCGCCTACGGCCACATCACCCTGAACACGCCCGATCTCGTCTGATCTCGGAAGCTAAGCAGGGTCGGGCCTGGTTAGTACCTGGATGGGAGACCGCCTGGGAATACCAGGTGCTGTAGGCTTTTGCTTTTCCCTTGGCATTCTTTTTCTTTCTTTTTGGGAGGTGCCATCTTGGCATGGCCAAGCTCAAAGGAGTCGAGGGTGGCATTGGTGATCGCCTACGGCCACATCACCCTGAACACGCCCGATCTCGTCTGATCTCGGAAGCTAAGCAGGGTCGGGCCTGGTTAGTACCTGGATGGGAGACCGCCTGGGAATACCAGGTGCTGTAGGCTTTTGCTTTTCCCTTGGCATTCTTTTTCTTTCTTTTTGGGAGGTGCCATCTTGGCATGGCCAAGCTCAAAGGAGTCGAGGGTGGCATTGGTGATCGCCTACGGCCACATCACCCTGAACACGCCCGATCTCGTCTGATCTCGGAAGCTAAGCAGGGTCGGGCCTGGTTAGTACCTGGATGGGAGACCGCCTGGGAATACCAGGTGCTGTAGGCTTTTGCTTTTCCCTTGGCATTCTTTTTCTTTCTTTTTGGGAGGTGCCATCTTGGCATGGCCAAGCTCAAAGGAGTCGAGGGTGGCATTGGTGATCGCCTACGGCCACATCACCCTGAACACGCCCGATCTCGTCTGATCTCGGAAGCTAAGCAGGGTCGGGCCTGGTTAGTACCTGGATGGGAGACCGCCTGGGAATACCAGGTGCTGTAGGCTTTTGCTTTTCCCTTGGCATTCTTTTTCTTTCTTTTTGGGAGGTGCCATCTTGGCATGGCCAAGCTCAAAGGAGTCGAGGGTGGCATTGGTGATCGCCTACGGCCACA
>NW_028119400.1:17500-33478 GCF_965119305.1 Pelophylax lessonae | reverse complement strand
CAGAGCGTACCGAGCGAACAGAGCGTACAGAGCGTACCGAGCGTACAGAGCGTACCGAGCGAACAGAGCGTACCGAGCGTACAGAGCGTACCGAGCGAACAGAGCGTACAGAGCGTACCGAGCGTACAGAGCGTACCGAGCGTACAGAGCGTACCGAGCGTACAGAGCGTACAGAGCGTACAGAGCGTACAGAGCGTACAGACCGTACCGAGCGTACAGAGCGTACCGAGCGTACAGAGCGTACCGAGCGAACAGAGCGTACAGAGCGTACCGAGCGTACAGAGCGTACCGAGCGAACAGAGCGTACAGAGCGTACCGAGCGTACAGAGCGTACCGAGCGAACAGAGCGTACAGAGCGTACCGAGCGTACAGAGCGTACCGAGCGTACAGAGCGTACCGAGCACACAGACCGTACCGAGCACACAGAGCGCACAGTGCGTCCTTCTCATATTATGGAATTAGAGTTTGTGAAGTTGCAATATTTTAATATCTAGCAGTGGAATATCCGATCATTTACAAAGACACGGCACTCAGATGAAGGCCGCAGGAACCCTCTACACTCACACATCGAACTATTATAGTAATGATCAGAAACTCCTTTCTTTAGCAGATTAATCATACAATCTATAACAAAAGAAGGAAAGGAGAACAATGGGGAATTGATTGAAGAGAGACCCTAGAGTGACACTGAATGATCTCCTTATTCTCCAGAAATAATCCATAGACATCCTCTGCCTAATGACTGTGTGAGATATTATTCATGCGTCTCCTCCTCTCCCTCACTTCTCTATACACACTACTCATCCCATAGTCCATACTCCCAGAGTCAGTCCATCATCCTAGAGTCTATAGTCCCAGATTCCATACTCCCAGAGTCCATAGTCCCATAGTCCCAGATTCCATGGTCCCAGAGTCCCATAGTCTATAGTCCAGAGTCCCAAAATTCCATAATCTATGCTCTGTAGTCCATAGTCCATCGTCCCAGAGTTCATAGTCCCAGAGTCCATAGTCCCAGATCCCATAGTCTATATTCCCCTCGTTTATAGTCCAAAAATCACATAATCTATAGTCCCTCGTCCCATAGTCCATAATCCCAGATTCTATAGTTTATAGTCCATAGTCTAGAGTCCATCGTCTGAGAGTCCATAGTCTGTAGTCCATAGTCCCATAATATATAGTCTGTAGTCTATAGTCTATAGCCCCATGGTATATAGTCCATAGTTCTATAGTCCCATAATTTATAGTCCCATAGTCCCAAAGTCCCATAGTCTGTAGTCAAAGGTCCCATAGTCTATAGTCTACCATCCATAGTTGTATAATATATAGTCACATTGTCTATAGTCCATCATCCATAGTCCCAAAGTCCCATAGTCTAAAGTCCATCATCCATAGTTTCACAGTCCATAGTTCCATAATATATAGTCCCATAGTCTATAGTCCATAGTCCCATAGTCTAAAGTCCATCGTCCATAGTCCCATAGTCTATAGTCCATAGTCCCATAGTCTAAAGTCCATCGTCCAACATCCCATAGTATATAGTCCATGGACCCATGGTCTAAAGTCCATAGTCCCATCGTCTATAGTCCATCGTCCCATTGTCTATAGTCCATCGTCCCATAGTCTATACTCCCATAGTCATTGTCCCATAGTCCATCATCCCATAGTCTATAGTCCATTGTCCCATTGTTTATAGTCCATCATCCCATAGTCTATAGTCCATTGTCCCATTGTTTATAGTCCATCATCCCATAGTCTATAGTCCATAGTCCCATTGTCTATAGTCCATCGTCCCATAGTCTATACTCCCATAGTCATTGTCCCATAGTCCATCATCCCATAGTCTAAATTTAATTGTCCCATAGTCTATAGTCCATTGTCCCATTGTTTATAGTCCATCATCCCATAGTCTATAGTCCATTGTCTCATAGTGTATAGTTAATTTTCCCATAGTCTTTAGTCCATTGTCCATAATGCATAGTCCACAGTCCCTCTCAGGAGTAAGAGAGGGAGGCTAGGTTCTACATACAGTAGGACCATGGAGAATGAACATCGATATCCTCTAACAGGAAGTCAGGTCACAGCGAAATAACAAAATAACAGAATTTAGGAATTTAACTAAAAGTAATCTAATAAAAGGAGTTCATTGTTAGGGTTTATATAGACTGTACGCTGCAACTCCCCTGCTGCTCTATTCCCTGAAATTCCATACACTTCCAGTTATAGAGGACCTATGGCTCACACCATGTGACAGCACTGGGCCAATCAGCAGTGTGACACAGCCCATAGCTCTGTGTAATCTTTGACTTGTTGCAGTGGAGTTTCCTTGCCTTCTAGCAGAGGAGTCTATGGAGGTCTGAAATAAAGGGAACCCGCTGTGTTCACCATTATGGGCAAAGCACAGATTCCCTTCAAGTGACTTCCTCTACAAGATAAATGGACTTAAATGCTCCAGTCCTGCGTAGGAAATATAAATAAATGATTGCTTAAGGTAAAAATTAAAAGCAGCCCCCCTGCCCCCCGATCCGGTGCTGCTCGTCTTTTGTCATTTTATGGTGTTGGCAGGGCCGCCATCAGGGGGGTACAGCCAGTACTCCTGTATGGGGCCCCGGCACATAGGGGGGCCCCGGACAGCAGGAGGATCGGTAGGATGACAGCATACCTCCCAACCTGGGCAGGACTGTCCCTCTGTACAGAGGCTTTGTCCGGCATAATTCTGGTGATAAATGTCACCTTCTAGCTCAGAAGGACCGGCAGCAGTGGGAACATTAAGAACAGCCAGGGATTGGCTAACAAACCAGCTGGGTGTGCACTATGCAGAGACTGCACCTGTCAAATTCATGTTGTGATGTCAGTAATGGGCGGGACTGCTACTCAGACCCGCCCCCTGTGTCAAGCAACACATGCATAGGGAAGAAGGAGAAGGAAGATATGGCAGCCAGCTACAGAAAGGTATTTTAGAAAGGTAATCATGTGGAAGATGGGGGACCTTTGGGGAAGATGAGGGCAGAGGAGAGGTGTGTGTGCTGCAGAGGTTGTAGCAGCTGGGAAGAGGGGCAGTACAGAGGCATTTACATACATTCCCTGCTATGTACAGCTTGGTATGGCACTACTCTTGATTTTTAACATTGGCCTCAATGGAGAATCTTGGTCACCTTGGTATGGCACTGCTCCCTGTCTAACATTTGCATCTATGGGAAATCTTGGTCAGCTTAGTAAGGCACTACTCCCTATCTAGCGCTCTCCTGAACCCTGTGCATAATGCACTCCAGAACCCTGCATTCTGTATCTAGCACTCTCCTGAACCCTGTGCATAATGCACTCCAGAACCCTGCATTGTGTATCTAGCATTCTCCTGAACCCTGTGCATAATACACTCCAGAACCCTGCATTCTGTATCTAGCACTCTCCTGAACCCTGTGCATAATGCACTCCAGAACCCTGCATTCTGTATCTAGCACTCTCCTGAACCCTGTGCATAATACACTCCAGAACCCTGCATTCTGTATCTAGCACTCTCCTGAACCCTGTGCATAATACACTCCAGAACCCTGCATTCTGTATCTAGCACTCTCCTGAACCCTGTGCATAATACACTCCAGAACCCTGCATTCTGTATCTAGCATTCTCCTGAACCCTGTGCATAATGCACTCCAGAACCCTGCATTCTGTATCTAGCATTCTCCTGAACCCTGTGCATAATGCACTCCAGAACCCTGCATTCTGTATCTAGCATTCTCCTGAACCCTGTGCATAATACACTCCAGAACCCTGCATTCTGTATCTAGCATTCTCCTGAACCCTGTGCATAATGCACTCCAGAACCCTGCATTCTGTATCTAGCACTCTCCTGAACCCTGTGCATAATGCACTCCAGAACCCTGCATTCTGTATCTAGCATTCTCCTGAACCCTGTGCATAATACACTCCAGAACCCTGCATTCTGTATCTAGCATTCTCCTGAACCCTGTGCATAATGCACTCCAGAACCCTGCATTCTGTATCTAGCATTCTCCTGAACCCTGTGCATAATGCACTCCAGAACCCTGCATTCTGTATCTAGCATTCTCCTGAACGTATTCCTGAGCCCTGCACTCTATACAGGTCTATGGGGTTGTGAATTTGTGGAGGGATTTGGGGGGTTGCGCTGTGATGGGTGATTGGCCGGGATTTCTGCTAGGAAGAGGGATTGGGGGAGGGGGTGTTAATATAATTTTGATATTTTCGGTGGAGGGGGGGGGGGGTGTCAGGTAGGCTGTATGGGGCCCCAGGATTTCTAGCGGCAGCCCTGGGTGTTGCTCTATGCAGCATTTAGGATCAGACCTCCTTTGGAGACAGTAGAAGATGAAGAGGACCTGTGATGTAGATCAGGGTTTCTCAACCACGGTTCCTTCAGAGGTTGCTGGGAGTTCTCCAAGCAATGAGCAATTTCTGCCTCTCCGATCATTTCCCACTCATACCATTCATCTTTATAGAGATCTGTAAGGAGGGAATTCTCCCCAATGACCGCAAGTGTAATACCTGGAACACACAATGAGATTATTGGACGAATGATCGTCCATTATTTTCTTTTTTTGCATGCTAGTTCCATATCGAAAATAAAAGAGGTTACTAAAGTTACGAAAATTCTCGTGCGACAGAATAAAAATTTGAAAGTGATGTAACGTATTGTATTTTCGGACAACAACTCCCCCGATTAAACGAAAATCATCCGATCTGGTATTGTATGAATAAAATTTTCATGCTTGCCCCCCCAGAAAATTCTGCATGAATTGTCGTGAACGGCTCTGGAAAGAGGAATTCTTCGTACAATTATCTGATCGTGTGTACCGGCTTTAAGGGGCGTTCTTCTCACTGACCATCACACTAATGTATGATGAGTTGTAGATAAAGTCATTATTAGCCGGGGTTCCCTGAGATTGGAAAGTTATTTCAAGGGTTCCTCTGTGTGGAATGGGTTGGGAAAGGTTGAGTTTATCTAAACCTAAAATGAACAAAATATATTTTAGCTTACCAGTCTTGTGCTGTGCGGGCACCGATGTGCCATGGGTCTCTCTACCATGGGGTCCTAAAGACCTGGCAGAGAACCATGGTGTAGCTGCACATACGTGAGTTTGTAATCCAAGATGTGTGGGAGCGGAGCCATGAAGAAGATCTGGGCTGGAAGGTAGACAATGCCGGCCTCCGTTGGCTATTAGGTAAATGATTTTTTATCCAGACTGCGGCTCCGCAGACGTTATTCGGGATTCTCAGCTCAGCAGATGGTGTGAGCAGAGTGCGGCTGTGTGCTGACCTACCCTCCTCCACAAATGTCACCGCGCACCCGGCCCCTGAGCCCTCCCGAACCCAAGCACCATTTGGCTGTTTGGGGGCCCCTCCACTGCAGCGAAACGCCAGGGCCGGTCAGAATTGCAACCTTTGCCAGCCTGGTAGTTCCACCATTGCCTCACGTCACTTTGATGTGCTTCTGGTGAGAGGACGGTCAGGGAAAGGAAGACATTTGTGAGGGACGGTAGAGAGAGGTTCCTGGTGAGAAGGGGTAGCTTGGGCCGGTTCCTTGGCCATGATACCAGGATAACATTTTTCAAGGTACCCCCCCCCCTTGTCAAATCCTGACAGGCAACCAGCAAGCCAATGTTTATATCTGTGCACTGACACCCATCAATTACCAGTTACCCCAGCATCTATGACACCCATCAATTACCAGTTACCCCAGCATCTATGACACCCATCAATTACCAGTTACCCCAGCATCTATGACACCCATCAATTACCAGTTACCCCAGCATCTATGACACCCATCAATTACCAGTTACCCCAGCATCTATGACACCCATCAATTACCAGTTACCCCAGCATCTATGACACCCATCAATTACCAGTTACCCCAGCATCTATGACACCCATCAATTACCAGTTACCCCAGCATATATGACACCCATCAATTACCAGTTACCCCAGCATCTATGACACCCATCAATTACCAGTTACCCCAGCATCTATGACACCCATCAATTACCAGTTACCCCAGCATCTATGACACCCATCAATTACCAGTTACCCCAGCATATATGACACCCATCAATTACCAGTTACCCCAGCATCTATGACATCCATCAATTACCAGTTACCCCTGCATATATGACGTCCATCAATTACCAGTTACCCCAGCATCTATGACACCCATCAATTACCAGTTACCCCAGCATCTATGACACCCATCAATTACCAGTTACCCCAGCATCTATGACATCCATCAATTACCAGTTACCCCTGCATATATGACGCCCATCAATTAACAGTTACCCCAGCATCTATGACACCCATCAATTACCAGTTACCCCAGCATCTATGACACCCATCAATTACCAGTTACCCCAGCATCTATGACACCCATCAATTACCAGTTACCCCAGCATCTATGACACCCATCAATTACCAGTTACCCCAGCATCTATGACACCCATCAATTACCAGTTACCCCAGCATCTATGACATCCATCAATTACCAGTTACCCCTGCATATATGACGCCCATCAATTACCAGTTACCCCAGCATCTATGACACCCATCAATTACCAGTTACCCCAGCATCTATGACACCCATCAATTACCAGTTACCCCAGCATCTATGACACCCATCAATTACCAGTTACCCCAGCATCTATGACACCCATCAATTACCAGTTACCCCAGCATCTATGACACCCATCAATTACCAGTTACCCCAGCATCTATGACATCCATCAATTACCAGTTACCCCAGCATCTATGACACCCATCAATTACCAGTTACCCCAGCATCTATGACATCCATCAATTACCAGTTACCCCAGCATCTATGACACCCATCAATTACCAGTTACCCCAGCATCTATGACATCCATCAATTACCAGTTACCCCAGCATCTATGACACCCACACGTCATGCCAGGAGCGCCCTGTCAGTGGTATGATCTCACTTGCTTACAAGGTGGCAGAGGTGTAACTAAAAGCTTCAGGACCCCGATGCAAGAAACCATGAAAGTCTGAATGGCCTATAAATCAACCCCATAAAAACATTATATTTCATTTCAATAGGAGTCATCCTATTCAATGCAGCCCAAGTCGCAAAGAAAAGGTTCCTGCACTACTTCTCTGTTACTTCGGTGTGATTTGAGTGCCATTGACTGCAATGGTAATTCACAAAGTCCCAAGGAAGTTGCAAGGAAATTGCAAGCAGGTCGCAGCAGTGTGAACGGTGCCTTACAGTCCTGCAGTGTCCCCCCCTCCCAGCAGCGGAACCCTAGGGACCAGTGTGACCCTTGTGACCCCGCTAGTTCCGCCACTGCAGGACGGTACATCTGTCAGCGCTGTAGACGTCAGAGCAAAGTTTGAGGGACACCACTGTAGATGAACATGCTGGCTTCATGCAGGACGGCTCTCTGATTCCGTTATCTCTGGATTTGGATTCTCTACATTTACTGTCAATGTCTTTCTGCATCCACTTTGGATGTTCAGCCGTTCCCCCGAGCCTCACATGTTAGTGCCGGGAATGAAGTCTCCTTGCTCTGCACTCCGGCTCAGGCGTTGCACAGAGGCCGTGTGAAAATTCCCATCGTCTTATTATTAATAGCTTTCATTTTTCATTTTTTGGTTCAGCAGAAGCACAGCGGCCCGGAGGAATGAGCAGCGAGTCTGAAACCTCGGTGCCTCTCCTGCACCTCATTCTTCCTTCTCTTCCTATTGGAGATAGTGGAGAGCGGAATATTTCCAACCGTTCCCCATCTTTATATTCAGCCTGTAGATATTTAACTATTCCTGATTAACAATGAAGCCATTACTGGGGCCGTCTTTACTGATCAATCACTTTACTGATCAATCACTTTACTGATCAATCACTTTACTGATCAATCACTTTACTGATCAATCACTTACCAAGCAAAGAACCAACTCTGATTTCCATCCACCTAAAAACATCCTGATAGACAAAAGAAAGTCTGCATTTGTAGCCTCCCCCAACCCCGCTACCACCTCTGTCTTCTTATTTTAGGCAACAGAATAAACTATATTACCAAAAGTATTGGGACCCCTCTCTATATACACTATATTACCAAAAGTATTGGGACCCCTCTCTATATACACTATATTACCAAAAGTATTGGAACCCCTCTCTATATACACTATATTACCAAAAGTATTGGGACCCCTCTCTATATACACTATATTACCAAAAGTATTGGGACACCTCTCTATATACACTATATTACCAAAAGTATTGGTACACCTCCCTATATACACTTTATTACCAAAAGTATTGGGACGCCTCTCTATATACACTATATTACCAAAAGTATTGGGACCCCTCTCTATATACACTATATTACCAAAAGTATTGGGACCCCTCTCTATATACACTATATTACCAAAAGTATTGGGACACCTCTCTATATACACTATATTACCAAAAGTATTGGGACCCCTCTCTATATACACTATATTACCAAAAGTATTGGAACCCCTCTCTATATACACTATATTACCAAAAGTATTGGGACCCCTCTCTATATACACTATATTACCAAAAGTATTGGGACACCTCTCTATATACACTATATTACCAAAAGTATTGGTACACCTCCCTATATACACTTTATTACCAAAAGTATTGGGACGCCTCTCTATATACACTATATTACCAAAAGTATTGGGACCCCTCTCTATATACACTATATTACCAAAAGTATTGGGACCCCTCTCTATATACACTATATTACCAAAAGTATTGGGACACCTCTCTATATACACTATATTACCAAAAGTATTGGTACACCTCCCTATATACACTTTATTACCAAAGTATTGGGACGCCTCTCTATATACACTATATTACCAAAAGTATTGGGACCCCTCTCTATATACACTATATTACCAAAAGTATTGGGAAACCTCTCTATATACACTATATTACCAAAAGTATTGGGACGCCTCTCTATATACACTATATTACCAAAAGTATTGGGACGCCTGTCTATATACACTATATTACCAAAAGTATTGGGACGCCTCTCTATATACACTATATTACCAAAAGTATTGGGACCCCTCTCTATATACACTATATTACCAAAAGTATTGGGACGCCTCTCTATATACACTATATTACCAAAAGTATTGGGACGCTTCTCTATATACACTATATTACCAAAAGTATTGGGACGCCTCTCTATATGCACTATAATACCAAAAGTATTGGGACGCCTCTCTATATACACTATATTACCAAAAGTATTGGGACCCCTCTCTATATACACTATATTACCAAAAGTATTGGGACGCCGGCCTTTACACACACATGAACTTTAATGACATCCCAGTCTTAGTCCATAGGGTTCAATATTGAGTTGGCCCACCCTTTGCAGCTATAACAGCTTCAACTCTTCTGGGAAGGCCGTCCACAAGGTTTAGGAGAGTCAATACTTTTGGTAAAATAATGTATCTTGTTGAATTGTGTTAAGAACCTGCAGGCAGGTGCAGTTTGTCTTCCCACCTGTAGGTGGCTTAGCACCATTGTTGCATGGAATGGGGAGTCTCATAAGGGAATTGATCCCACAGGGATTTCATCCAGTGCCTCAAGTGGGAAAGCAGTGTACGTCATTTTTGCCTCCTTCTATAATCAGGGGAGAAGTAATTATTTGACAAGACAAAAACATTTCCAAGCCCTCCTTACCGACCAATCTGCGACCAACCGAATTGACCTGTCCAACAGTACGCGTTAAAAACAGGGGTTTAGTTGCACACATTTGCAAATACATGCGTAAGCCACAGAGCCCCGTCAAGGCATCCCATTATCTGTGGTCCTAACACTAAATTCTGAGAGTCTACAACAATGGAAGCACATGTATTTAATGGACAGGTGTAGGACAGATATACCTGATGGGCTCTCTTCAGGTATATCTGTCCTACACCTGTCCATTAAATACATGTGCTTCCATTGTTGACGGAGCTCTGCAGCTTACGCATGTATTTGCAAATGTGTGCAACTAAACCCCTGTTTTTAACGCATACTGTTGGACAGGTCAATTCGGTTGGTCGCAGATTGGTCGGTAAGGAGAGCTTGGAAATCTTTTTGTCTTGTTATATGCATCGCCTTTCCAATGCTCCTTGCTGCAGAGACCAGTTACAGGTGTGGACAGTAACCATCTGGATGTTTATACTGCAACCAAAACCAGTCCCAGTAAAAGTTGTGAGTTGTGAGTTGTATCCTACCTACCACTGTCTACCTCATTCTTCACTATTGCTACTACAACTGGTTGTACCACCATTAACGGTACTGGCGTCACGACAAATACTATCAAGGGACCCAGCCGCCACAAGCACCCTAAATACCCCTGTCATCACGGGCACCTCAACCACCATCTTGGCTGGCGTTTCCCTATCACAGAGCGTGCCCCGGAGGATTTCGTCTTCCTCTTCACTGTGCGACCAGCCCAGGGAGGCTTTCTGCTAACCGCGAGTAAACCGATGAACTGTATTATTGCTGTCTCTCATCGGCCCACCGTGCCCCTCACATGTCACCCCTGCGGTTCTGGCTCGTCGCATTTATAGCACTGCAGAGCTCAAGATAATTGCTGAGTGGTTGTCAGCTCCTGTAATCTGCCTCAGCCACTTGCTTATTGTCTTGGTACCGTTTCTTGCCCATGTGATACTGACTGCCTTTGTCTCCTGAATCTGCATCTCTGCTGCCATCTTCTGTATCCACAAGTTCCTGTGATGACATCCAACAAAGGTTCCTGTTGAAGATCTTCCGTCATGCTGCATGATCCAGATCTATTTCTGGTCAGAACCAATCACAGGCACCCGTGCTACTCTATGTCCTTTCATCAACCTCGGGGGAAAAGGAGAAGGAAGCCCTCTAGTCAGCTCCGCCTCTCCCAGGTAAATGTAGTTGTCAAAGAAAAGTTACAACAGTAGTTGTCAAAGAAAATCTCATGATTTTCTTTGACAACTTAATCCTCATACTAACTAGTATTTTTTTTCATTCAACCTAGCAGGGCTGAATGAAAAAGAAGCTGACAGCTCCGTAGCCACTGTACCAACTAACCGATGTTAGTACAGTGATCTCCCCTGCTGTGCTTTTGTGTTCTAACAGGGGGACTGCCCCCCCGCCAGAAAAGTCCGGTCAGCACTCTTAGCCATTGGCTGGAAGCGCTGATCAGAAGCCAATCGGCAGACCTTATTAGGTCACGCCCCTTTGACAGAAGCTGACCAGACTGATTCCAGTACACACAGGCTGGTTTCTATTGAAGCGGCTGATGCTGCCTGACATTCGGCCGCGTGAACCAGGCTTAAGACTCGCCAGGTTGTATCAGCCTGGTGAGGGAATACTACTGTCAAGACCTGGTTCTGAACCTCCAATCTCTGCTGTGTCTGGTGAGGTCTCTTCTTGCTGAGCCATCTGAGATGTTGGACAGCTCCCTGGATAATTAATTGAACGATCTTGCCTTGAACCTTGTTTCTATTAATCCTAGAAGCCTTTGCTCCTCCCATAAACTTCCTTTTTAAGCCATGTCCTGTTTGCCAGATTATTGTGCTCTCTCCAGCCGATATCTCACTCTTGTCACTCCTGCTGCTGTCCTGGTTTGTTCCTCGACTACGCTTCTGCTTAATCTCAACCTGTGACTACTTTTTACTGACCTTTGGCTTGTTTACTGACAATGCCTCTGCTTGATCCCTAAATGCCTTATCTGCTGCTGGACCCCGGTGTCAAGGTCTTACATTGCCCTCCTGTTGGCAGCCATCTTGGACATGTGCAGACTGCTGCCTCTTATAAACTCTGATTGCACTCTCATTGGTCACACACAAGACTATATCTATCACCTGCTGGGTTGCTATCATTGCCCTTGTATTTGTGCTCCAAGGTGCTTCTCTGCTAGCAGTCTTTTGTTCTTGGTGTTCCTCCATGCATGACCTGGCTTGGCTGATGACTCTCCTGGCTCTCGACCCGGCATCGGTTGATGACCAGGCTTTGGTAGATGACCCGGCTTCGGCAGACTACCTACTTCTGGATTGGACCCCGGCTTGGATTACTACCTGCTACTGGACTTGACCCCGGCTTGTTCCTGCTCTCTCTTATTTCCTCACTGTTGCTGTTATTATATTACAGTAAACCCCCCTCCATTGCGGGGGTTACGTTCCGGACCCAGCCGTGAAAAGTGAAATTCCGCGAAATAGAAAAACCCCATTAAAATGCATTGTAGGCGTGGCTTTTTTACTGTCACTGTACCTGCATTTTAAGGTCTTTAAACACACTTTTAAAACAATAGAAACTCATTTAAACACATAAAAGATACTAAGAGACAGAGCAAGAGCTATGAAAAACACAAAAATATTTCATTTTTAATGATTTATATAGTAAAATAACATTACAAAAAAAAACGCGAATTACCGGGACCGCAAAAACTGAACCGCGATGGAGCGGGGGATTACTGTACTATATTATTATTATTATTGTTTCCTCCAATAAACTGCTTCATTTTACCTGCATTCCCATGGTCTGGTGTCCGTACACCCGGCTTGCTCACCTCCTGGTGGGGCGATCCTGAGGGCTGCGACCTGTACTAACATGCAGCAAAACCTATTCCCACCATCATGAGCTCTGGTTAGTGCTTAAACTCCACACCTCGGGTGAGCCCGTGTCATCTGCTGGGGTGACCTACTGCTGCACTTATCCAGCTGGTTGGTGGGAACCTCTCTACTTCTATAGCTACGGGTCTCTGAGCCTGACAACTATCCTTCTATATAGAATTTATTGCAAATTCCTATCCTGGTCCAATGGTGCAGTAGCTGCACTTCATTGCTTTCTTTCATCTTTTGTAGGCTTTATTCCTTTCCATACTTTTAATTTGGAGATGATGTCTGGCAGCTCAGGTCTCTCTCTGATTGCCGGTGATGTTTCAGTTACATGACTAAGGCACCCCAGATGTAATTATCACACTTAACATAACCGTTATCCCAAAGACTCAACCCCTTACCTAAACTTCCTGCAGTAAATACGCGGACACCGTTATTGGAGTAAAATTGTCCGAAATGGCCATTTATTAACCAGTAACAAAATATATATAACACGTTCCTTAGAACAGGAACCCAAATAATATAATAAAAGATAACATAAGGTTTCCGATCTTTGGAGGCCCCAAATACCAAGAACCATTTTTGTATCTGTGTAACTCTTAACTGTCCCCAGCCGCAGCACACCGGCTCGGGACGACCTCAACACACAGCAGATACCTCCCAATTTAAACTACCAGTTAACCCATCTATTACCTGGCATTCCCCAGGTGACTCCATACCTTAGATGGGTCCCTCAGCTGATAAGCACAAAAGGTTTTACCAAAAACACCTCCAAAGACCCCAACCGCCAAATCTGAAAAACAAGCGCAGTATACAGAAATCCCAATGTAGGGGCGGGCGGGCGGGAACGATTCTACACCCACGCTGCTCTGATGCCCGGGAACTACAGGTCAGCTAAACTCCCCCCTCTTCGGGACCGTCCCCAGCAACTAACAGGGGCCAATAGGGGAGAACCCACACGATGTTCCATTTGTTTTTAACCCCTGCTAGGCCAATTCCACTGCTGGCCCAGTCATGCTCACCCTGCGCTTATTCTTTTGTTGTTTTGCTCCGGGCTGTACTTTACAGGATGCATTATTTTTTTTTTTCCAATTTAATAAATGCTTTTAACCACTTGCCGACTGCCGCACGACTATTTACGTCGGAAGTCAGCCCCTCACAGGCAAAGCGACGTAGGGCTACGTCGCTAGCCTGTAAGGGTTTTGGGAGCGAGCGCACGCCACCGGATGCGCGCTCCCGCGCGGTCACGGACACCCCCGCGCGTGTGCGATCGTCCGTGACAGCGGGAGAAAGGCAGGCGGCTAATGTAAACAAATCCGCCTGTCAGTCTCCCCTGTGTATGAATGGTGATCAAACGGTTCTACTATGTAGGACCGTTGATCACTGTTCTTACACATCAAGCCACAGCCAATCACAGTTAGAATCACGCCCCTAGGACACACTTAACCCCTCCCTCTCCAATACAGTTAACTCCTTCACTGCCAGTGTCATTAGTACAGTGACAGCGCATATGTATAGCACTGATTACTGCAGTTATGTCACTGGGACCCCCAAAATTGTCAAAAATGTCAGTCAAGGGTTCGCTCTGTCCGCAGTACCGCAAAAAAAAAAAAATTGCAGATCGCCGCCATTACGCGTTAAAAAAAAAAACAATAAAAATGACAAAAATCTTTCCCTTTGTTAGTAAACACAATAATTTTTGCGCAAACCAATCAAAATACGCTTTTTGCGATTTTTTTCTACCAAAACATATGGTAAAAAAAAAAAATTGGCCTAAAATGTTAAAAAATTTTGATTTTTTATTTTTTTTTGGGAATTTCATATAAAAAAATGTGGAAAATATTGTTATTTTTGCAAAATTGTCGCTCTTTTTTTGGTTTATAGCGCATGATCAAAAAATCGCACAGGTGATCAAATACCACCAAAAGAAATCTCTGTTTGTGGGAAAAAAAGGACGCCAAATTCGTTTAGGTACAGCGTCGCACGACCGCGCAATTTTCCGTTAAAGTCACGCAGTGCCAAATCGCGAAATAGGCCCTGGTCAGGAAGGGGGTAAAATCTTCCGGGGCTTAAGTGGTTAAGTAAATCAGTGATCTCTATGTCCTCCTAATAGACATCACTATCCTGCAGAACTTGTAGCAGGGAGGGACAATTCATCCACATCGGCATTACTCTGTCCAGGGAGATAATTCATTTTGAGGTCAAATTTGGCTAATTGAGTCTCCCAACTTTGCTCCGAAGCTCCAAACTTAGCTTTCTGGAATTATGCGGAAGGATTGATGTCTCAGCCTTTGCCTCAGCTAAATAATCAGCAAAATGTTCTGTAACCGCCCACAGAATGGAAGTTCCCATCTAAAAGAACTATAGTTATTTACCGACGTTCGCTGTCCTCCGTCACATTCACCGGTCATACTGTATTATCTGGGGGGCGAACTTCCTTCATTTGAGGGTGGTGTTATTTATGAAGTGTTTATCGCAATGTTCGCAATGTGTAATACTATCTTTCGAAAAAGATTTTATTTCTGATTTATGTCAAGAAATCCTTTTATTGATAATGAAGAAGACAATTGAGAACTGTCCGTGATACTTTTTTTATTTGCACTAACATAACATTTTTCAGGACAAGCTTTCGGGGAATGTCCCCTTCATCAAGATCCAAGCAGTACTGATCCACAAAATGTTTAGCTGAATGGTAAGAAGACACAGAATCTAAATGGCTACAATGACCTCAAGCATTGATAATGAATAAAGTCATCGTTTTTATGATTTGTGTATTTTGAACTTTACTGAATGGGGAAGTCAGCGCCGTGACTTCTGTCTGTCCTCTTTGTACAGATTTCATATATTGGGATGTGGTGCTGCCGTGATTGGCTAGGTCATTATTTCATGACCAATCCATGTCCATGTTCCGGAGACGTCGGTGTTGTGGAAATTTTGATTGTGGACATTTCTTTAGTTAAATAGTCATAATGTCTCCCAGTGTCGGTTTAACCGATAATCGCTATTCACAGCGATTATCGCTTTAACTGTCATTGCAGGAAAGACTTGTTAGTGAAAACCTTCCATTGGATGAGATGGCACAATACTTGTAGCAGAGAGAGTCCATCGCACGGATCTATGTCTGCAGTTCGGGGCCCCGTACTGCTGAGATATGTCTGTGATATGGAAATTCTTATCATTTTACCAAGATTAATAGATGGCACCTTTTAGTCACATTCGATCGGTGTGACTGGGGGGGGGGGGGGGCTGCTGCTATTATATTATGCAGATAAAGCCTCATCAACTGGAACAAATAGAATGGTCACTATCAAATATGCTTTATATGTGAATCATGTTTGATGAAGATCCACTAACAGGTAATGGATCCAT